>NC_069501.1:1102634499-1102929499 GCF_027579735.1 Bombina bombina
ACGAATGGAAAACAGCATTTAACACCAGGAGCGGGCATTATGAGTATCTTGTAATGGCCTTTGGCCTATGTAATGCTCCTGCTTTTTTTCAGGAATTTATTAATGATGTCCTACGAGATATGTTGCAACAGTGTGTTGTGGTATACTTAGACGACATCCTCATACACTCACCCACACTTGAGGCTCATCGTTCTGATGTTACACAGGTTCTTCAGAGACTACGTGAGAACGGCCAGTTTTGTAAACTCGAGAAATGTTAGTTCCATCAGACTCAAATAACCTTCCTAGGTTATGCTATCTCCATTTCAGGGTTCTCCATGGATCCTAACAAGTTATCTGCAGTTCTGCAGTGGCCTCGCCCAGTTGGTCTTCGGTCTATTCAACGTTTTTTTGGGGTTCGCCAATTACTATAGAAAGTTTATTAAAAACTTTCTTCCTTGGTCAAACCTATCACAGACATGACCCGTAAAGAGAATGATCCACTCCATTGGTCACCTACTGCCATTAAGGCCTTTGATAGTCTTAAGACTGCCTTTGCTGCCACTCCAGTTCTGGCTCATTCTAACCCTGTCCTGCCTTTCGTTCTTGAGGTCGATGCGTCTGAGACTGAAGTAGGTGCCCTCTTGTCTCAACGTCCTATGCCTGATGGTTCCTTGCATCCGTGTGGTTTCTTCTCTAAGAAATTGTCTCCAGCGGAGTGCAATTATGAAATTGGCAACAGGGAATTACTGGCCATAATTTTGGCACTCAAGGAATGGAGGCATCTTCTCAAGGGTACTAGCGTGCCAGTGCTCATTCTTACTGACCACAAGAATTTAACTTATCTATCTGAAGCAAAACGTTTGTCACCCCGACAGGCCAGATGGGCGCTATTTTTGTCTCGGTTTAATTATGTGTTCTCTTACCTGCCTGGTAGTAAGAATGTTAGGGCTGATGCCCTCTCTCGACAATTTTCGCCTCTGTCCAAGGAGGAGTCTGTACCTACTCCTGTTATACCTCCTGACCATATTTTGGCTACCATACATACTAATTTGACTTCTCCTTTGGGGGAGGAGATCCTGGCTGCACAAACCAATGCACCTCCTGAGAAACCTAGTGGTAAGTGTTTTGTTCCTGAGAATCTTCGAACTAAACTTTTGCACACTTACCACTATCCTAAAGCCGCAGGTCACCCAGGCAAGAACCAAATTATTTGGTCTGTTACTCGAAAATTCAGGTGGCCAGGTCTTCATTCTGATATTGCTGCGTATGTTGCCTCCTGCTCAGTTTGTGCACAGAATAAGACTCCTCGACGTCTTCCTGTGGGTCTTCTTCAACCTATTGCTAATGGTGAGCATCCTTGGACACCTCTTTCCATGAACTTCATTGTCGAGCTCCCTGTTTCCAATGGCAATACTGTTATCCTTATGGTGGTTGACCGTTTTTTTCTAAAATGTCACATTGCATTCCCTTGAAGAAGCTGCCTACCGCTCAGAGCTTGCTTCGATTTTTGTCCTGGCAGGTCTTCCGTTTACATGGGTTACCCAAGGAGATAGTGTCAGACCAGGGGTAGCCAGTTTGTCTCCAGATTTTGGCGTTCCTTTTGTGCTCAAATGGGGATCCAGCTTTCCTTCTCCTCGGCATATCACCCTCAATCCAATGGGGCTGCAGAACGGTCTAATCAAGCTCTGGAACAGTTCCTCCGTTGCTATGTCTCAGATCACCACAATAATTGGTCTGAACTGTTACCTTGGGCAGTGTTTGCTCGTAATAGTTCTGTTAATGCTTCCTCCAAGTTATCACCGTTCATGGCAAATTATGGATTTCAACCATCCTTGTTGCCCGATTCATTCATGTCTCAGGGTATTCTGCCTTTGGAGGAGCATCTCCGGCAACTCCATTCCACGTGGGTGCAGATTCAGGATTGCCTTCATCGTTCTATGCAACTCCAAAAGTTCCAGGCTGATTGTAGGTGTCTGCCCGCACCTTCCTACCAGGTTGGTGAGAGAATTTGGCTGTCCTCCCTCAACTTGAACCTTCGTGTGACGTGGCTCCCCGGTATGTTGGTCCTTTTCGAATACTCCGATGGGTTAATCCTGTGGCCTACGCTCTTGACCTTCCTCCTGCTATGCGCATCTCCAATGTTTTTCATGTGTCCCTCTTGAAACCATTGGTTTGTAATCGGTTTACCACTGTGTTGCCTCGTCCCCATCCTATCTTTGTTGACAACCATGAGGAGTATGAGGTTAGCAGCATTATTGACTCTCGTATGTCCAGGGGCCGTGTACAGTATTTGGTTCACTGGAGGGGCTACAGTCCAGAGGAGCATTCTTGGGTTCCCTCCTCTGATGTTCATGCTCCCGATCAACTCCGTGCCTTCCATGCCCGTTTCCCCAATAAGCCCTTTGTCCTCCCGCGGGGGAGGGTTCGTTGAGGGGAGGGTACTGTCAGGGTTTTTTCCCTGTTGTTTGCCATGTGCTGCTGGCAGCCATTTTACTCACCTCTCTTCCTGACTATGGTGCATTGTGGGGGATGCTGCTCATTTCCTACACTTCCTTTTATGGCCAGACTGGTGTGCATCATCCATGTGAGACAGGATGCAGTCTCAGAATTGTGATGTCATCACTTATTATTTAAAGGGCCTCTGTTCAGTATTCTTTGCCTTTGCGTTGTCTCAGACCTGTTTGTGAGAGTTCCTGTGTATTACCTGTCTGCCTGACGTCCTTCCTGGTTCCTGATCCCTGGCTTGTTCCTGACTGCTGTTTTCCTTGTTCCTGTTTCCTGCTTGTCTGACTATTCGCTTTGGCTCCTGACTCGGCTCGTCTGACTACCAGCTCTGGTTTTGACTCCTGGCTTGTTATTTTACTTGTGGACCTTTTATTATTTTTTTGCTATGATTAAAGGTGTGAATATTTTTGCACTTCTAGTCTCAGTCTGATTCCTGGCACCCTGACAGTCACAGCACTGAGCTTTCCTCTACCACTTTACCTTTCCCCTCTTCCCTTATCCTTTCCCCACCCATCCTGGTATTTTTTTTTCACTGTGTGAGTTACAGACAAATGATACATTGTGATTAAACCAAAATCAAGCAAAAAAAGAAAAGAAAAACCATAAGCTATTGTTGTTCGGTGTTCTTATCCCATGTTGTGAGGGATAATATGTACTTTTAATTTTTGACATTGTTACTGTTATTCTTTATAATGTTGTATTAAACTTTGATGGTAATGACATACAACAGGAAAGCACTAGAAAATTTGGAAAATGTAGAGCTAATTGTTGGGTATCAATATGTATATGTACACTGAAGTCGGATTACTCAACCCATTTCCCTTTAATACTGAGGGCAGCTGGACTTGCCTGTTAACGGACTCTTAACTTTAAGCAGACGACCAACTTCTGTTCTTATAATGTTTTTGTTTTGAACATTGTATATGGTTGTATTCTGTAGATCCGGATGTAAATTTGAGATGTATGTATATCATTTAACATCTGTAATGTGCTTTGTCTTACTCAATAAAGCTCTTAAAAGAAAAAAAAAGTATTCTGATATTTGCAGAACAATGGAATGTGAAATATTAACACTTTATTAAATCTGATTATTGCATAAATATGTTTTTTACATGTTTTCATCTACTTAACTGACAAGGGGTCCAATGCACTTCTATATATGTCTATTTATGTGTACACATGTATTTATGCATTTATATGTCTGTAAATACATTTATACACATACAAATACATATGTACACTCCTATATATACATATACCTTTCCGCCGTTTCAGAATAACAACCTTTTTTTCAGTCATGTGACTGCTATTGAAAAGCTTTTGGAAAGCAATGCACTAATTAAAATAGCCAGTAGGTGGAGCTGTCCGCTTGTTTTGCAGCAAAGTTATGCAACTTAACAGCCCTAAATGGATCTGTGTACACAGATCAGACCAGATGTATCGAGCAACAAGTTTTTGCAGGTACTTCCCTATTATCTTCCTGTCCAGCAGCTTCAGGTGAGGGTGCCTAACTGCTTAATCACTGCAGATTGAAATGCATAGAATAGGTGCAGACTCAATATTATCTAATATGTTAACAATGCAGAGAACTGTTTGCAGAAAAATGCAAGTAAAAAAACGTTTTTGTTTATTAAACTTAGTTTGATGATGATGCAGTCTGTTGTGTGATTATTTAATTAGGTGATGTTTAGCAAATGTTTTTGTTTATTAAACTTAGTTTGATGATGATACAATCTATATTTTTAGGGTTATAATGCTGTTTAGCATTTAAAGTTTTCATTTCAAAGCTTTAAAAATAATGTATTAGGTGTTACTTATGACAATTTTGAGAGGGGCCTGGAACCTAACTCCCTCACTTCCCATTGACTTACATTATAAACTGGGTTTCAATTTACAACGGTTTTGATTTACAACCATTGCTCCTGGAACCTAACCCTGGCGTAAACTGAAGGCTACCTGTATATACATACATATATGCAGTAATCATTCTAGAGTAACTCGTGATTGCGCTCAAGCGTTCGCTTTCACTTTCAACTTGTAATACGAGCGCTAAACCCCATGAGTGCAAAAAACACCCGTGATAAACCCCTTATCAATCGCCCTCCACTCGTAGTCTGGCCAAAAATAATTTGTAAAATGTTTTCATTTTGCAGGGCTTGTAAATCATGCTACTAAAAACTGTGACATACTGACCCTTATTCCAATCCATTTAAACTGACAATTGTATAACAGCTTTCATTATTTATTATTAATTTAGTTTTATTATTAAAGGTAATCCAGTCTATTATAAAAGCTGCAGAATCAATGCAGAAAATCGTATAGGTTTATATAGGAACTGGAACTTACTGAAGAGCTTCCCAAGCACAGTGATTGGAACAGCCAATAGAATGCGAGCTCAATCCTATTGGCTGATTGCATCAGCCAATAGGATTTTTTCTACCTTAATTCCGATTGGCTGATAGAATTCTATCAGCCAATCGGAATCTAAGGGACGCCGTCTTGGATGACGCCACTTAAAGGAACCTTCATTCATCTTTAGTCGTCGGAAGAAGAAGATGCTCCGCGTCGGATGTCTTGAAGATGGACCCGCTCTGCGTCGGATGGATGAAGATAGAAGATGCCGTCTGGATGAAGACTTCTGCCCATCTGGAGGACCACTTTGCCCGGCTTGGATGAAGACTTCTTCTGACTTCGTTGAGGACTTCGGCCCGGTTGGATGAAGACTTCTGCCGCTTCCTTGAGGATGGATGTCCGGTCTTCAGAACTGTAAGTTGATCTTCAGGGGGTTAGTGTTAGGTTTTTTTAAGGGTGTATTGGATGGGTTTTATTTTTAGGTTAGGGACTTTGGGCCGCAAAAGAGCTAACTGCCCTTTTAAGGGCAATGCCCATCCAAATGCCCTTTTCAGGGCAATGTGGAGCTTAGGTTTTTTTAGATAGTATTTTATTTGGGGGTTTGGTTGTGTGGGTGGTGGGTTTTACTGTTGGGGGGGTTGTTTGTTTGTTTTTTACAGGCAAAAGAGCTGATTACTTTGGGGCAATGCCCCGCAAAAGGCTTAGGCGAGCACATTGGGGCCATCGAATGCAGGTAAGTAGTCAGCTTGATAAATAGAGGCCACATCCTTTAGCAATATATATATATATATATGTAAATAGGAATATTAAACTGGCAAGATCATGCTGTTATAAAGTCACACAGGCAAAAAGACCAGACAAAGGGCTTTATACTCAATTTTATTACAAGGACAGAGACTCCTATTTTGCAAAATCTTTTCCTTTACTGCTCAACAGCTATTTAATGTAACAAAAAACACATTAAAAGTTTAACATAGAAATAAAATAAATGAATATGGTAACCAATGAGAAACAAGCTTGAATGGTATGGTCAAAGGCAGATCAATCACAGAAGTTCATTCTGCTATAAACAGTCCCAATTACATTCCAACTTCCTCTTTTCACTTTGCTGCTCTCAAAGAGATAAGCATTATATTTGCTATAAACTATCTTTTGTATCTTTTGATTAGCTTTATAGTTATTAGAATAAAAATTTTTTATTCTTTATTATTATTCTTTTTTATTCATATATTTCCTCTCTCATTATATATTTTTATTAATTTCTGCCATTTCTCTATTGTCTATTTTTTCCTGTCAGTCATTTCTTATACTTGCTTATCCTGTCCCCCTTATCACCTACTTACTTATGCCTAGACTTCAAGTTTTGTCTGTAAAAACTTGTGGGGCTAACAAGCTTTTTTTTCCAGCGCTCACTTTAAACAACGCTGGTATTACAAGTTTTCTGAATGGCTGTGTTAGCCTCAGAAAAGTGAGCGCTGAGCATAACTTAGCTCCACTTCTACCTGTAATACCAGCGTTGCTTATGGTAGCCGTGAGCTGGAAAAACGTGCTCGTGCACGATTTCCCCATAGGATACAATGGGGCTGAGCTGGCTGAAAAAAAAAACTAACACCTGCAAAACAGCAGCGTTCAGCTCCTAACGCAGCCCCATTGTTTCCTATGGGGAAATACTTTCTAAGTCTACACCTAACACCCTAACATGAACCCCGAGTCTAAACACCCCTAACCTTACACTTATTAACCTCTAATCTGCCGCCCCCAACATCGTCGCCACCTGCATTATACTATTAACCCCTAATCTGCCGCTCCGGACACCGCCGCCACCTACATTATACCTATGAACCCCTAATCTGCTGCCCCTAACATCGCTGACACCTATATTATATTTATTGACCCCTAATCTTCCGCCCCCAACGTCGCCGCCACCTACCTACACTTATTAACACTTACTTACACTTGCCTGCCACTATAATAAATGTATTAACCCTAAACCGCCGCACTCCCACCTCACAAACACTATAATAAATTGTATTAACCCCTAATCTGCCATCCCTAACATCGCAGCCACCTACCTACAATTATTAACCTCTAATCTGCCGCCCCCAACGTCGCCTCTACTATAATAAAGTTATTAACCCCTAAACGCCTAAAAGTCTAACCCTAACCCTAACACCCCCCTAAATTAAATATAATTTAAAGAAATCTAAATAAAATTACTATAATTAAATAAATTATTCCTATTTAAAACTAAATATTTACCTATAAAATAAACCATAAGATAGCTACAATATAACTAATAGTTACATTGTAGCTATTTTAGGATTTATATTTATTTTACAGGCAACTTTGTATTTATTTTAACTAGGTAGAATAGCTATTAAATAGTTAATAACTATTTAATAGCTACCTAGTTAAAATAATTACAAAATTACCTGTAAAATAAATCCTAACCTAAGTTACAAATACACCTAACACTACACTATCAATAAATGAATTAAATAAATTAACTACAATTATCTAAACTAAAATACAATTAGATAAACTAAACTACAGTATAGTACAAAACCCCCCACTAAATTACAAAAAATAAAAAATATTACAAGAATTTTAATCTAATTACACCTAATCTAAGCCCCCTAGTAAAATAAAAAAGCCCCCCAAAATAATAAAATTCCCTACCCTATACTAAATTACAAAAGTAATCAGCTCTTTTACCAGCCCTTAAAAGGGCTTTTTGCGGGGCATTGCCCCAAAGTAATCAGCTCTTTTACCTGTAAAAAAAAAAATACAAGACCCCCCAACATTAAAACCCACCACCCACACACCCCTACTCTAAAACCCACCCGATCCCCCCTTAAAAAACCTAACACTAACCCCCTGAAGATCAACCTACCTTGAGCCGTGTTCACCCAGCCGAGCCGAATTCTTCATCCAATCCGGGCGATGTGGTCCTCCATCCGGTAGAAGTCTTCATCCAAGCGGGGCAGAAGAGGTCCTCCATCCGGCAGAAGTCTTCATCCAAGCGGTGCAGAAGAGGTCCTCCATCCGGCAGAAGTCTTCATCCATCCGCGGCTCCATCTTCAAGACCTCCGACGCGGAACATCCTCTTCGGCCGACGGACTAACGACGAATGAAGGTTCCTTTAAATGACGTCATCCAAGATGGCGTCCCTCGAATTCCGATTGGCTGATAGGATTCTATCAGCCAATCGGAATTAAGGTAAGAAAAATCTGATTGGTTGATTTAATCAGCCAATCGGATTGAAGTTCAATCCGATTGGCTGATTGGATCAGCCAATAGAATTGACCTTGCATTCTGATCAGCCAATAGAATGCGAGCTCAATCTGATTGGCTGATTGGATCAGCCAATCCGATTGAACTTGAATCTGATTGGCTGATTCAATCAGCCAATCAGATTTTTCCTACCTTAATTCTGATTGGCTGATAGAATCCTATCAGCCAATCGGAATTCGAGGGACGCTATCTTGGATGACGTCATTTAAAGGAACCTTCATTCGGCGAGTAGGCGTCGTGGAAGAAGGATGGATCCGCGTCGGCTGGAAGAAGATGGCTCCGTTCCGCTCCGGATGGATGAAGATAGAAGATGCCGCTTGGATGAAGATGTCTACCGGTCCCGGATGTCCTCTTCTGCCCGGATAGGATGAAGACTTCTGCCGCTCCGGATGTCCTCTTTTGGTCCATCGGTGCCCGGCTGGGTGAACACGACTCAAGGTAGGGAGATCTTCGGGGGGGTTGTGTTAGGTTTATTTAAGGGGGGTTTGGGTTAGAGTAGGGGTATGTGGGTGGTGGGTTGTAATGTTGGGGGTGGTAGTGGTTTTTTTTTTACAGGCAAAAGAGCTGATTTCTTTGGGGCATGCCCCACAAAAAGCCCTTTTAAGGGCTGGTAATAGAGCTGTTAACTTTTTTAATTTAGATTAGGGTAGGGAATTTTTTTATTTTGTGGGGCTTTGTTATTTTATTAGGGGGCTTAGAGTAGGTGTAATTAGCTTAAAATTCTTGTAATCTTTTTTTATTTTTTGGTTTTTTTTTGTAATTTAATTTAGTTTATTTAATTGTAGGTAATTGTAGGTACCTGGGGCGCGATCCGATATAGGTCGTAGTTTTCGGCGCAAGCGAGGTAACCCGCGTCGCCCGCAGTTTCAGCTCGCAACTCGAGCTATCCAATATTCACCACCGTCAGATGCTAAACTGGCGTAAGTGAGAAAAACCGACGAGCAGGCAAAATGTGCGCAAATACACCTTTTAGTCGTCGCAAGTACTTGCGCCTGTTTTTTGTTCACGTAAAGTCTCAATAAAGTGTAGTTTTATGCAAATTAGCCTACGACTCGTAAAAAATAACGCCAGTTCTAAGAGATGCGCCACGTAATGACGAGATTCAAAAATCATACTTAAACACCTGCGCAGCCGCCATTTCTTTAGTGTGTTTGGTTGGTTCTTGGAGCTACAGCACACTACAGCGAGTATAGAGATTAGTGGTAAGAGTAGTGAGAAAGGAGCATTTCATCAAGTTAGTTAGGTCGGATTGTTGGTTGGATTGTTAAGCCAGTACATTTACTTACACTTTTTTTCATATTGCACACATTTTGCATACACACATATACAAAATACACAACACTTTTTTTTTATAACACCCAACACTTTTTATTTATCTTTTACAGTTTGAAAGGCTGAGTGTCTGGTTGTGATTGTGTGTGATTGAAGTGGGAGTGAGTGTGAGTGTGTGAGTGTGTGTAGTGTGAGGATGTCAGGGAGAGATAGGGCTGGGGGGAGGAGGGAAGGGGAGTCACAGGGAGAGGATTATGTACAGGAGGAGCAGCAGGGTCCCCGTCAGGGAGTGAGCGGAGTGGGGAGAGGGAGAGCCAGAAGGGAGGATGGGAGTGGGGTTGCCCAAAGGCCAGGCACACTGAGAAGAGGGATAGAGGGTGCACATGGGGATAGAAGGGGGGAGGAGGGAGAGGATAGGGAGGAACCCACACCAGGGACATCCCAGGGAGGGAGCCAGGCAGCCCAGGACGAGGAGCGTATGAGGTGTCCCAATTTCAGTTTTGCCGAAAACCTCGCTCTCGTCCAGGCTGTCCTGGAGAACCATAATGCCCTCTTTGGACAAGAGAAGGGCAAAGGAGTTGCCCGGAGGCGTAAAGATGCTTGGCAGAAGGTGGTGGAGGCCGTCAATGGTGTGTCCCAACAGAGGAGGAATGTGGACGGCCTAAAGAAGAGATGGAATGATTGCAAGAGGAGAGTCAAGGAGAGGATGGGCCAGGAAGCAATCTCCCAGAGGGGCAACAGGAGGTGGGCCTCACTATGAGGCTGAATACAATGAGTGGCAGGAGCTCATTCGTAGGTCCCTGAGCCTCACAGCAGTCCGTGGACTTCCAGGGGCTCGTGACTCAGGGACCTGCAACATCAGCACAGCATGCTGGTGAGTAAATCCCACCACACTAGTATAATATGTATTTGAGTTATAACATCCTATATTGTCACACATTCAATGTACACCAATGAGAATCATGGTATTTTGATTACTAACAACTAAATCTACAATGAGATTTAACATTAAAGGGGACATGAAAACACAAAGAATTTATTTCATTATTCAGATAGAGAATACAGTTTTAAACAACATCAAAATTTACTTCCATTACTCTATTTTTATTATTATTTTGAAAATCTTAGTTTATTTAAATATCAATGCCACATGGGTGAGGCAATCACACGAGGCATTGATGTACAGCCACCAATCAAGCAGCCTTCTGAGCCTATTCTAGAAATGCCCATTTCAGCTAAGAATATCAAGATAATGAAGCATATTAGTACTGGAAGTAAATTAAATTTTTTTAAATTCCCATGCTTGGCTAGCTGAATCATGAAATAATAAATATGGTTTGCCATGTCCATTTAATGCTACTTAACCACATTGAAAATCATGATATGAGGTAGAATAGTGAAAATTACTAACATGTCTCAGAGTAACACAGGCCACAAAGCCACATGTAGACCCTTCTCAGTAAATGGACACCCATAGTCATCACAACCCAGAATGTCACTTAAAGAACACCATTTTCTCCATCACTGACATGTACACAGAACTATTGTATGAAACACATACATGTATAATTAGCATATACAAACCCTCATATCCACAAATTCAATGTGCACATGCATGTTTATAGAGTTTTGACATGAGAATGTGGATAGGCCCTAGCATGTAAATTGTATGCCCACATGGATAGATATGTGACTGTACTAATCCCTCTCATCATCTTGACTCCTCCACAGAACCTCCAGTCACAGGGTGCCTACGCCCAAGAATCCCCCAACACAGGTTCAAATATATGTCCAACACAACCCCGGTACAGATAAGACAGCAAGAGTATGCCAGGCATGACATGGCTTGGACTGCGTCAATCGAAATATCCACATATCATGCCCACCTGCATTAGAGGAGGATACCTGGCAGGAGCCCTGGCACGAGGGAATATTCCCTTTGGCTTGGAGGGGAGCCCCGCCAGCCCCGAAGGGTAGATGTATTTACCCCCCCCCCCCAAGAATATCATGGCACTACAGGAGTATACCAGCACGTCTGAGTGGATGCACACCCAGCGGCCCATTGGGACTATCGGTCCCATCCCGACATCTGGGACCATCATCTTCAGTTGGAAGGGCTCCACCCAACTGTAATCCATCGCCCTGCACCTCCAGCCTCATATTCCTTTTTTCCCCTTCCCATGTGGCTGCACCTCCCAGCTGAGATATCTGTTCCTGCACGTCCAGCTGCTGTTTTTGTTCCGGCACCTCCAACTTGAGGTTATTGTTCCGGCACCTCCAACTGAGGTTATTGTTCCAGGCACCTCCAACTGAGGTCTGTTGTTCTGGCACCTCCAACTGAGGTTATTGTTCCGACACCTCCAACTGAGGTTGTTGTTCTGGCACCCTCCAACTGAGGTTATTGTTCCGGCACCTCCAACTGAGGTTGTTGTTCTGGCACCTCCAACTGAAGTTATTGTTCCGGCACCTCCACTGAGGTTGTGTGTTCCGGCACCTCCAGCTGAGGAACACGTAATTGAAAGAGTGCCTATTGTCCCTGCTGCTGAAGAGCCATGGATCAATTGAGTTCTGCCATGGGTGATGAATATATCTCATACAGAGGAGGCAAACATTGACCTGTTGAGACCTCTAACGGAAACGTGTCAAAAAATGCAGAGGGAACAACACAGGTTCCATAGAAGCCAACACCGTTTGCAACAGAGGTCGAATGAGCTGCAAAGGGACATGGCAGACGCTCCGGTATCAGCTATGGTCCAAAATCAAAACCAAATGCTGCGTGTAATATCGGGACATGCAAATCCCAAAGTGACCAAAGATGGAGGGAATCAGAATCAACTGTTGGGGGCTTTGGTGGAGCATTTCACCCAACAGCAGGACATGGCATCTAAGTATTCTCCTCTGTGACAGCACTCCTACTGGATCCACACAACCCAGGAGAGGCAGAAGACCCACACCAGGCCCCTCATCCTAAGAGGCTAAAAAAAAAAAATATTATTCAATTTCATTGAAAATCTTTGTCCTCTGTTATTTACTATCTAATTGTCATCCACATCCATGTGAGTTGTGTTTTAGTACAGTAATATTGGTAAAACATATAATAATACCTGTGTTGAAATGGACCAAAAAGGTATTATTATAATGTTTTATGACATATTCATTCTCAAAAAACAACATCACATGGTTGTGTCCTCACCGGTACATATAGTAATATTAACCTTCTAAGATGTACATCAAAGGTTTCTCACATCCAATATAAAATTGACCACGTTGGTATATATAAATAATAATATATTTAAAGAAGGTGTGAACATAAGGCTATAAAATATCCATTATCCTCATTCTTAAATGATAGTGACACTAAACATGAATGAAACAAATTATAAATATACAGTAATGTAGGGTTGTTAAAGGGACATGAAAGCAAATATTTTTACTTCATGATTTTGAAGAAGAAGATAATTCCAAAAAGAAAACTATAATTTCATTCTATTATTTCTGTTGCTTCATTCTATTGATATTCTTTGCTGAAAACCATATCGAGATATGCTTGGTAGCTGATGATTAGTAGCTGTATATAGATGCCCTCCTGCGATTTCTTCACTGTGTGCATTTCTATGTCTTCATTAATAGTATATCTAAATAAATAATGAAAATAGGTAAATTGATTTAAATTATAAGGTTTTTAAAAAATTATCTTCTCTATCCTTAATCATGAAACTCAATATGTTTGGGGTATAGTGTCCCTTTAAGGGAAAGGGGGTTGGGATGTAGTAGTTTCACTTACATGCCAGTGGAAATCCCAAACTTTTACATTCTGCAAGACATGATATATACACATGCAATGGTTGGTGAAGGTCCTGTCAAAACCATCATAATACATGTGAATGTTACGGTTTTACTGTACTTATGAATAAGTAACTTACAGGTGAAGTTTTCCCGGATGACATAATCCCTCACTTCATTCCCCCTCAGTGTCCCCCTGTCCACATCCTCAAGTACAGGAACCAGCTGCTGCTGCTGCTCTGGGTCAAAGGTCCACCCAACAAACGTGTGTCCACAAGCAATGTTGTGTAGAATACAGCAAGCATTGGACAATGGAACACACTTTGTTGGGGTATTACTGTAGTGCTCCGCCTGTAACATCCAGACACCTGAACCTGGTTTTTATAGGCCAAAAGCTCCTCTTTCAATGACATTCCTTGCTCTCTTATGTGTGCCCTCCTGGTACCTGAGTTGTGGTCCGTAATGGGGTTGCACCAAGGGGGTTAATAGCCATGGTCTGCAGCCGTACCCTGCGTCACCTGTCATGTAACTATGTGTTTGGATTACTACAGGTACATCATGTGCTTTAAAGGGACACCAAACATGAATCACATATAAAAGATAGATTTAATCAAACATTAATGGAAGTAATCAGGATAGTTAATTAAAATTAAAGGCCTATCTGAATAATGGAAGTGCAATTTATACTAGACTGTCCCATTTATAAGAACCTGCAATTGTTAGCAGCTTGATAATTAACTTCGATTAGATCATTTTCTCCATTCTATAGATAACTCTTGATGACTAAGCAATTTAGATATGCTCAATAGCTTGCTGATTGGTGGCTGCACATAGAAGCCTCTATGATTGGCTCATATATGTGAATTATAATTTTTAAAATCAATATATTTAAAGAATGAATAAAATGATATAAGAGAAGTGAATTGTAATGCTGTTTTAACATTGTATACTCTATCTTGACACATGAGATGAACAATATGTGTTTAGTGTCCCTTTATTAGGAAATATACAGACAGAATGAAGGTACTCACCAAGCAGCCATCCTCCCCGAAAGTGTCCATTTTCAAACATATTGAATAAGGAGGTCTGGGCAGGATGTAGGAATCCTGTGCTCACTCCTGGAGAAGCCTGCATACACATGGTAAGAATTTCAGATTGGTATCGCAGACCATCTGGCAATTCAATGAGTGAAACCCCTTTCCTGTTTAATATAGAGGATTGTATCCTCATGTGGGGCCACAATACGCACATGTGTGCAATCACCTTGCCCCCATGACATTAGGAATACCCCCCAGTCGATAGAAGCCTTGTTTAAGACGGTTCCAATTCCTGGGGGTTATGGGGGAAATGAATATATTGTTGTGTCTGGTTATCTAGAGCAGTCAGAACCTCCCCCTAGAATCCTGGAGAAGGTAGACTGCGCTAGGGCCAGACACAAGCCCCCTCTGTTGACTGGTATGAGCCCACGTTGCCAGGAAGTGTTCAACATCACACAGCTTCTGCATACCAGTCAGAGCTCGGTTCCTATACGCTTGGGGGTCAATTTCATCCTTCAACACCTCTATAGGTTAATGAGGCTTGCAGATGTCAGCGATATTTTTCCCTGACCTCCACTTCTGTCATCCCCAAACTGGTGACCCTAACCCCCTGTGTACCCTTGGTGCTCTTCCCCTCTGTGATGCCTTCGTCTTATAGCCCTGCTGGCCAATGGGCAAGCTGCAGCAACAGCAGCATGGGGAGCACCAGGAACAGGGACAACAGCAGGAGGAGCAGGGAGGGCAGCAGCAGCAGCTGGAGCAGGGACAGCTACAGCAACCATGACCAGGGACCTCAGCAGCAGGGATACCATCCAAAACAGGGGCTTGTAGGGGTTCAAGCACCCCTTGTGCCCCACGACGCTGTCTGACTCTAAATGCAATATACTGCAAGGGAAACATGGTGGCTAATGAGGGTGTGCATTTGCAGGTGTTTTAAGTCTGCAGGTGAGAGGTTGTGCTGTTTGTGATTGGTTTGACACACTTGCAGGGGCAGGAATAATAAATGCTTTTAAGAGGTTAACTATTTGTGAACAAGCTGCTGCAATGTATATTGTTAGGCATGCATTTGTTAGGCCTTCTGAGAGTTACGTTGGTTTCTAAGTCAGTGCAAGGGTACCTGCGCCTTCAATTTGTGGCGAGCTGAGAATGGCGTAGATTTTGTAAAATCTGTGCGCGTAAGTCCTTACGCCGTATATTGGATAGCAAATTGCGCGTGTTTTGTATGTCAGTCTATGGGCCAAAAAACTACGGGCGACGCCAGAAATCTACGCGCGTAACTTCTAGCTTACGCCGTATATAGGATACCAAATCCGCGCAATTATTGGCGTCGCCGGCTTTTGCGGGCGACGATTTTTATCGGATCGACCCCCTGTAGTTAATTGATTTAATTTATTTATTGATAGTGTAGTGTTAGGTTTAATTGTAACTTAGGTTAGGATTTATTTTACAGGTAATTTTGTAATTATTTTAACTAGGTAGCTATTAAATAGTAAATAACTATTTAATAGCTATTGTACCTAGTTAAAATAAATACAAAGTTGCCTGTAAAATAAATATAAAATCCTAAAATAGCTACAATATAATTATTTGTTATATTGTAGCTATATTAGGATTTATTTTTACAGGTAAGTATTAGCTTTAAATAGGAACACTTTAGTTAATAATATTTAATTTATTTTGTTAGATTAAAATTATAATTTAGTTTAGGGGGGTGTTAGGGTTAGGGTTAGACTTAGCTTTAGGAGTTAATACATTTATTTATAGTAGCGGCGAGGTCCGGTCGGCAGATTAGGGGTTAATACTTGAAGTTAGGTGGCGGCTCAATGTTAGGGAGGGCAGATTAGGTGTTAATACTATTTATTATAGGGTTTACGAGGCTTGAGTGCGGCGGTTTAGGGGTTAATAACTTTATTAGAGTAGCTGCGAGGTCCGATCGGCAGATTTGGGGTTAATAAGTGTAGGTAAGGTTGCGGCGACGTTGGGGGGGGGCAGATTAGGGGTTAATAAATATAATATAGGGGTCAGCGATGTTAGGGGCAGCAGATTAGGGGTTCATAGGGATAATGTAGGTGGCGGCGGTGTGCCGGTCGGCAGATTAGAGGTGTTTAAAAATATTTACTATAGTGGCGGCGATGTGGGGGGGCCTCGGTTTAGGGGTACATAGGTAGTTTATGGGTGTTAGTGTACTTTATAGCACAGTAGTTAAGAGCTTTATAAACCAGCGTTAGCCCAGAAAGCTCTTAACTACTGATTTTTTTCTGTGGCTGTAGTCTTGTCGGTAGAGGCTCTACGCTCACTTCAGGCCAAGACTCTAAATACCCAGGCGTTAGGCAGATCCCATTGAAAAGATAGGATACGCAATTGGCGTAAGGAGATCTGTGGTATGGAAAAGTCGCGGCTTGAAAAGTGAGCGTCTTAGACCCTTTCCTGCCTGACTCTAAATACCAGTGGCCGGCCAAAAACGCTGCTTTTGACGGCTAACGCAGAACTCTAATCTAGCCCCAATTGTTTGCTGACAATTCAGACTCTTTTTCTGAGGAGTCTTTTACTGATAATCTGGATAATACAATCAAAGATTATAGAATAAATTGCAGACAGTTCCCAACACTGTCACTGAGAATGCTTTTTCTCCTAGGAAAGTCAAAGCAAAGAAAAAACATTTAAATAAATATACAGGGAATGCAGAATTATTAGGCAAGTTGTATTTTTGAGGATTAATTTTATTATTGAACAACAACCATGTTCTCAATGAACCCAAAAAACTCATTAATATCAAAGCTGAATAGTTTTGGAAGTAGTTTTTAGTTTGTTTTTAGTTATAGCTATTTTAGGGGGATATCTGTGTGTGCAGGTGACTATTACTGTGCATAATTATTAGGCAACTTAACAAAAAACAAATATATACCCATTTCAATTATTTATTTTTACCAGTGAAACCAATATAAACATCTCAACATTCACAAATATACATTTCTGACATTCAAAAACAAAACAAAAACAAATCAGTGACCAATATAGCCACCCTTTCTTTGCAAGGACACTCAAAAGCCTGCCATCCATGGATTCTGTCAGTGTTTTGATCTGTTCACCATCAACATTGCGTGATGCAGCAACCACAGCCTCCCAGACACTGTTAAGAGAGGTGTACTGTTTTCCCTCCTTGTAAATCTCACATTTGATGATGGACCACAGGTTCTCAATGGGGTTCCAGATGAAGTGAACCAAGGAGGCCATGTCATTAGATTTTCTTCTTTTATACCCTTTCTTGCACAGCCACGCTGTGGAGAGTACTTGGACGCGTGTGATGGAGCATTGTCCTGTATGAAAATCATGTTTTTCTTGAAGGATGCAGACTTCTTCCTGTACACTGCTTGAAGAAGGTGTCTTCCAGAAACTGGCAGTAGGACTGGGAGTTGAGCTTGACTCCATCCTCAACACGAAAAGGCCCCACAAGCTCATCTTTGATGAATACCAGCCCAGCTTGTGTGTCTTGTTCAGTGGTGGTCGTCTTTCAGCCCTTTCTTACCTTGGCATGTCTTTGAGTATTGCACACCCTTGTGCTTTTGGGCACTCCAGTGATGTTGCAGCTCTGAAATATGGCCAAACTGGTGGCAAGTGGCATCTTGGCAGCTGCACGCTTGACTTTTCTCAGTTCATGGGCAGTTATTTTGCGCCTTGGTTTTTCCACACGCTTCTTGCGACCCTGTTGACTATTTTGAATGAAACGCTTGATTGTTCGATGATCACGCTTCAGAAGCTTTGCAATTTTAAGAGTGCTGCATCCCTCTGCAAGATATCTCACTATTTTTGACTTTTCTGAGCCTGTCAAGTCCTTCTTTTGACCCATTTTGCCAAAGGAAAAGAAGTTGCCTAATAATTATGCACACCTGATATAGGGTGTTGATGTCATTAGACCACACCCCTTCTCATTACAGAGATGCACATCACCTAATATGCTTAATTGGTAGTAGGCTTTCGAGCCTATACAGCTTGGAGTAAGACAACATGCATAAAGAGGATGATGTGGTCGAAATACTAAATTGCCTAATAATTCTGCACTCCCTGTACAGAAATTTACTTTTGCAAAGAAAAATTAAAAAAGGAGTTTACAGTCTGGACACCCCAGACATCAGAGTTAGGTCTCCTGTTAAAATAATAAAATTATCTCTTAGGATTCAGATTCAGAAGAAGCTACTCCTTCTAAAAAAGTTAATAAAAGAAAAGTAGATTTAATATCTACATCTGAGTCTTCGGACTCCATTATATCTAATGATGAGGATAACTCATGGCAATCCATTTATACTCAGGAATTGTCAGACAGCTCTTCTGACTATACCACTAAAAAGAAAAAGTACAGAAGATCTAATAAAAAATAAAAAAAGAGATTAATTGATAACGAAGGTCAAGATTATCTAGACCCTGAGGATTTATTACACCCTCGCTCCTCTAACTGGAGACCCTCTAAACGAGTGGCTAGATTTTTAGACCATTACTTAAAAAAAGTATTTATCGGCTAAAGCCAGATCCACCCTTAGGGCTGAATGCCCCAGACCTGATTTACCACACAAATCCTCCGCTATACCTGAAGTAGATTCTAATATTATTAAATTTGTTAGCACTAAGAACTTTAACATTAAGAGAGGTCCTGAAAAATTTCTTAAGGCATCCTTACAATATTTTTTCCAGCACCAAAGTTCAAAGAGGAAGTTGTAATGTAATTGGGACTGTTTATAGCAGAATTAACTTCTCTGATTGGTCTGCCTTTGATCATACCATTCAAGCTTGTTTCTCATTGGTTACCATATTCATTTCTTTTATTTCTATGTTAAACTTTTAATGTGTTTTTTTGTTACTTTAAATAGCTGTTGAGCAGTAAAGGAAAAGGTTTTGCAAAATACTCGTCTCTGTCTCTTTAATAAAATCTAGATTATTTCTTCACCAAGGCTAGGATAATCGGAATTATCAAATACAGTACAAAGCAATGAATCATAATGTAATGAGGTCCTGACTGGAGATAGATACTACGTTAAATATTATGATTAAACAAAACGATACTTACGTTTGCTCATAGTAACTAAATTCAAGTTGAAACTTTATCAATGCTTGCTATTTGAGTTAAATTTAAAAAATACCTTATGGGGCATATTTGTAATGCTATGAACACGGATAACATAGACATAAAATTAAAAGAAGGATAAATAGATGTACTTGTTAGCATTTGTGAGCATAAATGTACTCATGAACATATACGTGCACTTATATTTGCATGCATACACATACGTGTATATCAAGTGTAACCCATACTTAACAATTTGCTACATATAAGCGATTGCAAAGTCAGTGCAGCAATAGTTTACCTGCTTCTGTAAAACAATAATCATAAAAAATATATTAATATAACTGTGATGGTTATGCAACCCTGGGAAATGGGTAATAAAGGGATTATCTACCTTTTTAAACAATAACAATTATTGTGTAGACTGTCCCTTTAACAACAAAGGTTATATTGCAATATTTTATAGTTGGGTGTTGAGGTCTTACTACAGTTAACCTGTTATATTATTCAGTATACTACCACTAAAAACATATAGCTTTAACAAACATTAAACACTACCCTTACTATAAACATATAATAAATATTTGTGTATTTCCCCTTAAAATATTAAGCTGTTACAGTGCTACCCTTAACATCAGCTATGTATAATTGAACTGTTTGGTTTTTTAACTTCTCACCAGAATGTTTTTGTTGTAGCTTTTACTAAATTATTTATATTGTTGTTTGTTTTTTCACTGCTGCTTTTTTAAAAGTTCTAACATAGCTGCCCCATATATTATTTTGCAGGTGGGCAACTTGATGATTTAAGTATAGAGAAATAACATGGCATAATTCATCTACTCATATCTTATCAGATCGTCTATATACCGATGGTAGCTTTTAATTGATTGTATATATGGGTTGGTATCCTCATATATCATGGCCATTTCCCACCATCCCTTACTTTAAATTTGAAGACTCTTTTTATCTACAGTTGCAAGAGACGGCGATGGGGGCCAAATTTGCGCCCTCATACGCCAATCTTGTAATGGGATGGTGGGTAATGGCCGTGATATATGGGAATACCAACCCATATATACAATCAATGAAAAGCTACCATCGTTATATAGACGATCTGATATTGATTTCGAAAGGCAGTCCCTCCAACATAGATAATTTTGTTATATATCTCAATACCAATGAATGGGGTCTGAAATTTACATTTGAAACTAACAAAACTACCATCATTTTTTTAGATTTACAAATAAGTAGCATCCCTGGAACTAATAGAATACAATCTACAATAAATAGAAAACCTATATCAGGGAACACACTTCTTCATGGAAAAAGTAATCATCCCCCCAAAGTTCCATATGCCATTGCCAAGGGACAGTTTAATAGGGCTAAGATAAATTGCACTGATAACTTTGATTATATAGCTCAAAGTAGTGATCTAGAAAAGAGGCTGGAACACAGAGGCTACAAAAATTCAGCTATACAAAAAGCCAAATCCGAAGTGGATAATATGGATAGAAAATCTTTATTATTAGACAAATCGAAATCTACCATCATCAATGATGAACAAGTGACCTTCGTCACACAGTACTCATCCGATTACAATGACATTTGCAAAATCATCCGCAGACATATACCTTTGCTTAGAGCCGATGAAGGTCTAGTAACAACAATTGACAAAGGGTGTAGATTTTCTTACAGGAGAGGTGTCACTATAGGCAACCAAATTTCCCCGAGTGTTTTACCTGAGAAGTATAAAATTCCAAGTACTTGGTTAGATTCAAAAGGGATGTATAAATGTGGCTATGGTGCGTGTATACCATGTAGTTTCATTCAAAAAGGTAATTATTATTATTATCGGTTATTTGTAGAGCGCCAACAGATTCCGCAACGCTAATACATTTGTCCCTACAGCTACTGATAAGTCATATAAGGTGAACTGCTGTGTAAATTGTCGTTCAAAGAATGTAATATATCTGATCTGGTGCACTTGTACCAAGAAACAATATGTAGGTTGTACCTCTAGGGAAGTTAGAGAAAGAATCAGACAACACTTGTCAGACATTAATCGATCAGACCCTTGCTCAGAAATGGCCAAACGTTTCATACAAAAGCATAATAGCACTAATTCAACTTTCAAATGAATGGTTATTGAACAACCCCCCCCCCCCCCCGAGGAGGTGATATTATTATTACTATTATTATCAGGTATTTGTAGAGCGCCAACAGATTCCACAGCGCTGATATGAACAAAGTCCTCCTTAAACAGGAGGCATTTTTTATTTTTACCTTCGAATCACGCTTTCCAAAGGGATTCAATTCCTTATACGATATTATATATTTTTGGGAGTAAGACATACATTCTGCAACTATAATTTGCACATGCATTAGTATATATGTATATTAAAAAATGTGTGTACATATATACTATAACATATACTATAATCTCCATTTTGCAAATGCCTTGTGATACCCTTAATGTTGCTTTATCTCTGATTTGATGCTAATACCACATATTGCAAAGGTTTTTTTTACTTCTCATCAGAATGTTTTAGTTGTAGCTTTTACAAAATTATTTATATTGTTGTTTGTTTTTTCACTGCTGCTTTTTTAAAAGTTCTAACATAGCTGCCCCATATATTATTTTGCAGGTGCGCAACTTGATGATTTAAGTATAGAGAAATAACATGGCATAATTCATCTACTCATATCTTATCAGATCGTCTATATAACGATGGTAGCTTTTAATTGATTGTATATATGGGTTGGTATCCCCATATATCATGGCCATTTCCCACCATCCCTTACTTCAAATTTGAAGACTCTTTTTATCTACAGTTGCAAGAGACGGCGATGGGGGCCAAATTTGCGCCCTCATATGCCAATCTTGTAATGGGATGGTGGGAAATGGCCGTGATATATGGGAATACCAACCCATATATACAATCAATTAAAAGCTACCATTGTTATATAGACGATCTGATATTGATTTGGAAAGGCAGTCCCTCCAACATAGATAATTTTGTTATATATCTCAATACCAATGAATGGGGTCTGAAATTTACGTTTGAAACAAACAAAACTACCATAATTTTTTTAGATTTACAACTAAGTAGCATCCCTGGAACTAATAGAATAAAATCTACAATATATAGAAAACCTATATCAGGGAACACACTTCTTCATGGAAAAAGTAATCATCCCCCCAAAGTTCCATATGCCATTGCCAAGGGACAGTTTAATAGGGCTAAGAGAAATTGCACTGATAACTTTGATTATATAGCTCAAAGTAGTGATCTAGAAAAGAGTCTGGAACACAGAGGCTACAAAAATTCAGCTATACAAAAAGCCAAATCCGAAGTGGATAATATGGATAGAAAATCTATATTATTAGACAAATCGAAATCTACAATCATCAATGATGAACAAGTGACCTTCGTCACACAGTACTCATCCGATTACAACGACATTTGCAAAATCGTCCGCAGACATATACCTTTTTTTTAGAGCCGATGAAGGTCTAGTAACAACAATTGACAAAGGGTGTAGATTTGATGCTAATACCACATATTGCAAAGGTTTTTTTTACTTCTCATCAGAATGTTTTAGTTGTAGCTTTTACGAAATTATTTATATTGTTGTTTGTTTTTTCACTGCTGCTTTTTTAAAAGTTCTAACATAGCTGCCCCATATATTATTTTGCAGGTGCGCAACTTGATGATTTAAGTATAGAGAAATAACATGGCATAATTCATCTACTCATATCTTATCAGATCGTCTATATAACGATGGTAGCTTTTAATTGATTGTATATATGGGTTGGTATCCCCATATATCATGGCCATTTCCCACCATCCCTTACTTCAAATTTGAAGACTCTTTTTATCTACAGTTGCAAGAGACGGCGATGGGGGCCAAATTTGCGCCCTCATATGTCAATCTTGTAATGGGATGGTGGGAAATGGCCGTGATATATGGGAATACCAACCCATATATACAATCAATTAAAAGCTACCATCGTTATATAGACGATCTGATATTGATTTGGAAAGGCAGTCCCTCCAACATAGATAATTTTGTTATATATCTCAATACCAATGAATGGGGTCTGAAATTTACGTTTGAAACAAACAAAAGTACCATAATTTTTTTAGATTTACAACTAAGTAGCATCCCTGGAACTAATAGAATAAAATCTACAATATATAGAAAACCTATATCAGGGAACACACTTCTTCATGGAAAAAGTAATCATCCCCCCAAAGTTCCATATGCCATTGCCAAGGGACAGTTTAATAGGGCTAAGAGAAATTGCACTGATAACTTTGATTATATAGCTCAAAGTAGTGATCTAGAAAAGAGTCTGGAACACAGAGGCTACAAAAATTCAGCTATACAAAAAGCCAAATCCGAAGTGGATAATATGGATAGAAAATCTTTATTATTAGACAAATCGAAATCTACAATCATCAATGATGAACAAGTGACCTTCGTCACACAGTACTCATCCGATTACAATGACATTTGCAAAATCGTCCGCAGACATATACCTATGCTTAGAGCCGATGAAGGTCTAGTAACAACAATTGTGGGTGTGGATTTTCTTACAGGAGAGGTGTCACTATAGGCAACCAGATTTCCCCGAGTGTTTTACCTGAGAAGTATAAAACTCCAAGTACTTGGTTAGATTCAAAAGGGATGTATAAATGTGGCTATGGCGCGTGCATACCATGTAGTTTCATTCAAAAAGGTAATGCATGTGTCTCTACAGCTACTGATAAGTCATATAAGGTGAACTGCTGTGTAAATTGTCGTTCAAAGAATGTAATATATCTGATCTGGTGCACTTGTACCAAGAAACAATATGTAGGTTGTACCTCTAGGGAAGTTAGAGAAAGAATCAGACAACACTTGTCAGACATTAATTGATCAGACCCTTGCTCAGAAATGGCCAAACGTTTCATACAAAACCATAATAGCACTAATTCAACTTTCAAATGGATGGTTATTGAACAGGTTAGAGCCCCCCCCCCCCCCCGAGGAGGTGATATGAACAAAGTCCTCCTTAAACAGGAGGCATTTTGGATTTTTACCTTAGAATCACGCTTTCCAAGGGAATTCAATTCCTTATACGCTATTATACATTTTTGGGCGTAAGACATACATTCTGCAACTATAATATGCACATGCATTAGTATTTATGTATATTAAAAAATGTGTGTACATATATACTATAATCTCTATTTTGCAAATGCCTTGTGATACCCTTAATGTTGCTTTATCTCTGATTTGATGCTAATACCACATATTGCATTCTGAGTCTAAAATTATTATTATTTTACAGAAGCAAGTAAACAGCCAATAGAATGCGAGCTCAATCTGATTGGCTGATTGGATCAACCATCGGATTGAACTTGATTCTCATTGGCTGATTCTCATCAGCCAATCAGAATATTCCTACCTTAATTCCGATTGGCCAATCGGAATTCGAGGGACGCCATCTTGGATGACGTCATTTAAAGGAACCGTCATTCGTCGTTCAGTCGTCGGCCAGGATGGATGTTCCGCGTCGGAGTTCTTCAGGATGCTGCAGCTCCGCTCCGGATGGATGACGATAGAAGATGCCGCTTGGATGAAGACTTCAATCGGATGGAAGACCTCTTCTGCCCCGCTTGGATGAAGACTTCAACCCGGATGGAGGACCTCTTCTTGCTCTGCTTGGATGAAGAATTTGTCTCGGCTGGGGTGAAGACGACTCAAGGTAGGAGATCTTCAGGGGCTTAGTGTTAGGTTTATTTAAGGGGGGGTTGGGTTAGATTAGGGGTAATGTGGGTGGTGGGTTGTAATGTTGGGGGGGGTATTGTATGTTTTGTTTTACAGGCAAAAGAGCTGAACTTCTTAGGGCATGCCCCGCAAAGGGCCCTGTTCAGGGCTGGTAAGGTAAAAGAGCTTTGAACTTTAGTAATTTAGAATAGGGTAGGGCATTTTTTTTATTTTGAGGGGCTTTTGTTATTTTATTAGGGGGGCTTAGAGTAGGTGTAATTAGTTTAAAATTGTTGTAATATATTTCTAATGTTTGTAAAATATTTTTTTATTTTTTGTAACTTAGTTCTTTTTTATTTTTTTGTACTTTAGTTAGTTTATTTCATTGTATTTATTTGTAGGAATTGTATTTAATTTATTTATTTGATAGTGTAGTGTTAGGTTTAATTGTAGATAATTATAGGTATTTAATTTAATTTATTTATTGATAGTGTAGTGTTAGGTTTAATTGTAACTTAGGTTAGGATTTATTTTACAGGTAAATTTGTAATTATTTTAACTATTTTAGCTATTAATAGTTCTTAACTATTTAATAACTATTGTACCTTGGTTAAAATAAATACAAAGTTACCTGTAAAATAAATATTAATCCTAAATTAGCTATAATATAAATATAATTTATATTGTAGCTATATTAGGATTTATTTTACAGGTAAGTATTTAGCTTTAAATAGAATAATTTATTAAGAAGAGTTAATTAATTTCGTTAGATTAAAATTATATCTTAATTTAGGGGGGTGTTAGTGTTAGGGTTAGACTTAGCTTTAGGGGTTAATACATTTATTAGATAGCGGTGAGCTCCAGTCGGCAGATTAGGGGTTAATAATTGAAGTTAGGTGTCGGCGATGTTTAGGGAGGCAGATTAGGGGTTAATACTATTTATTATAGGGTTTAGTGAGGCGGATTAGGGGTTAATAACTTTATTATAATAGCGGTGCGGTCCGCTCGGCAGATTAGGGGTTAATACGTGTAGGCAGGTGGAGGCGACGTTGAGGGGGGCAGATTAGGGGTTAATAAATATAATATAGGGGTCAGCGGTGTTAGGGGCAGCAGATTAGGTGTACATAGCTATAATGTAGGTGGCGGCTCTTTGCGGTCAGCAGATTAGGGGTTAATTATTGTAGGTAGCTTGCGGCGAGTTGTGGGGAGCAGGTTAGGGGTTAATAAATATAATATAGGGGGTCGGCGGTGTTAGGGGCAGCAGATTAGGGGGTACATAAGTATAACGTAGGTGGCGGTCGGCAGATTAGGGGTTAAAAATTTAATCGAGTGTCCGGCGATGTGGGGGGCCTCGGTTTAGGGGTACATAGGTAGTTTATGGGTGTTAGTGTACGTTAGAGCACAGTAGTTAAGAGCTTTATGAACCAGCCTTAGCCCAGAAAGCTCTTAACTACTGACTTTTTTCTGCGGCTGGAGTTTTGTCGTTAGAATTCTAACGCTCACTTCAGCCACGACTCTAAATACCGGAGTTAGTAAGATCCCATTGAAAAGATAGGATACGCAATTGACGTAAGGGGATCTGCGGTATGGAAAAGTCGCGGCTGAAAAGTGAGCTTTAGACCCTTTTTTGACTGACTCCAAATACCGGCGGTAGTCTAAAACCAGCGTTAGGAGCCTCTAACGCTGGTTTTCACGGCTACCGCCAAACTCCAAATCTAGGCCTTTGTTAATAACAAGAATCTGCAATCCCTTATATGTAGCAAATTGTTAAGTATGGGTTACACTTGATATACACGTATGTGTATGTGTGCAAATATAAGTGCACATATATGTTCATGAGTACATTTTTGCTCACAAATGCTAACAAGTACATCTATTTATCCTTTTAAATTTTATTTCTATGCTATCCGTGTTCATAGCATTACAAATATGCCCCATAAGGTCTTTTTAAATTTAACTCAAATAGCAAGCATTGATAAAGTTTCAACTTGAATTTAGTTACTATGAGCAAACGTAGGTATCGTTTTGTTTAATCATAATATTTAACGTAGAATATATATCTCCAGTCAGGACCTTGTTACATTATGATTACTCCTTGCTTTGTACTGTATTTGATAATTGAGTATAAAGCCCTTGTCTGGTCTTTTTGCCTGTGTGACTTTATAACAGCCACGATCTTGCCAGTTTTAATATATATATATATATATATATATATATATATATATATATATATATATATATATATATATGTATAAATATTGCTAAAGGCATTGTATCAAATTGCATTATATATTATATGTTCTGTTATAAAACACATATATATATGTCTTTTCTCTGCATTTTGTCAAGCAATTTTGTACTTCAAATAAGTGTCTTTTTACACTATGTATGTCAGGTCTATACAAAATACCCATTCTTGCAATATGTGTAAACACTTTCAGCTGTTGCAAAATGTAAATAAGAGTATCCAATAGGATTTCAGTATTGTTCTTTTAAATATGGCGGTATTTCTACCAAGCTTATGTCTAAGATTAAGGCCACAGGCCGAAACATGTCAGACGCTTGTTACTAATCCCTGTTTTACTTTTTAACTTGACCGTTAAAAGTTGGTCTTTTTAACTTAACTTTATCTGCACTGGAGGCTTTTTCCTTTATTTGAGAATTGAAATTAATTTTCCCCACTTCAAAAGCCGAGTTGCTGCAAATAACAGTTTTTTGGAAATCGTAACTATTGCTCTTAAAGTTATCCTGAGTATATCACAGCTTCCACACAGCCGGAGCGTTACTATCATCACAGGTTGGCGGAGCGGTATTTGCCACGTCACAGACGTGTTGAGCCTGCTTTTACAACACAGACGGACACAGACGGAGAGAGAGTGAGGTGGATCCATTTCCCCTGTCTTCCGGGAGTGCGGCGGTGGCAGTGCTGTCCAGGAAAATAGTGTGGTGAGATAAGATCCCCCCTTCATGCCTTTTCCGCATTTACCATGAGTGTTTGTACACGCTATCTCCAGCTTGGAGTTTGAGCTTTTGAGCTTTAGAGCGTTTGCGCCCTGTCCTACAATTTAGCCTTGAATACCGAGCTACCGCAACCTGAACTTTGTGTTATCAGGAATTTGTTTCCTTTTGCTCCTACTATCAAGCATACACAGCCTCTGAAAAAGCTCCTTTTTGTTATATATATATATATATATATATATATATATATATATATATATATATATATATATATACAGGGAGTGCAGAATTCTTAGGCAAGTTGTATTTTTGAGGATTAATTTTATTATTGAACAACAACCATGTTCTCAATGAACCCAAAAAAATCATTAATATCAAAGCTGAATAGTTTTGGAAGTAGTTTTTAGTTTGTTTTTAGTTATAGCTATTTTAGGGGGATATCTGTGTGTGCAGGTGACTATTACTGTGCATAATTATTAGGCAACTTAACAAAAAACAAATATATACCCATTTCAATTATTTATTTTTACCAGTGAAACCAATATAACATCTCAACATTCACAAATATACATTTCTGACATTCAAAAACAAAACAAAAACAAATCAGTGACCAATATAGCCACCTTTCTTTGCAAGGACACTCAAAAGCCTGCCATCCATGGATTCTGTCAGTGTTTTGATCTTTTCACCATCAACATTGCGTGCAGCAGCAACCACAGCCTCCCAGACACTGTTCAGAGAGGTGTACTGTTTTCCCTCCTTGTAAATCTCACATTTGATGATGGACCACAGGTTCTCAATGGGGTTCAGATCAAGTGAACAAGGAGGCCATGTCATTAGATTTTCTTCTTTTATACCCTTTCTTGCCAGCCACGCTGTGGAGTACTTGGACGCGTGTGATGGAGCATTGTCCTGCATGAAAATCATGTTTTTCTTGAAGGATGCAGACTTCTTCCTGTACCACTGCTTGAAGAAGGTGTCTTCCAGAAACTGGCAGTAGGACTGGGAGTTGAGCTTGACTCCATCCTCAACCCGAAAAGGCCCCACAAGCTCATCTTTGATGATACCAGCCCAAACCAGTACTCCACCTCCACCTTGCTGGCGTCTGAGTCGGACTGGAGCTCTCTGCCCTTTACCAATCCAGCCACAGGGCCCATCCATCTGGCCCATCAAGACTCACTCTCATTTCATCAGTCCATAAAACCTTAGAAAAATCAGTCTTGAGATATTTCTTGGCCCAGTCTTGACGTTTCAGCTTGTGTGTCTTGTTCAGTGGTGGTCGTCTTTCAGCCTTTCTTACCTTGGCCATGTCTCTGAGTATTGCACACCTTGTGCTTTTGGGCACTCCAGTGATGTTGCAGCTCTGAAATATGGCCAAACTGGTGGCAAGTGGCATCTTGGCAGCTGCACGCTTGACTTTTCTCAGTTCATGGGCAGTTATTTTGCGCCTTGGTTTTTCCACACGCTTCTTGCGACCCTGTTGACTATTTTGAATGAAACGCTTGATTGTTCGATGATCACGCTTCAGAAGCTTTGCAATTTTAAGAGTGCTGCATCCCTCTGCAAGATATCTCAATATTTTTGACTTTTCTGAGCCTGTCAAGTCCTTCTTTTGACCCATTTTGCCAAAGGAAAGGAAGTTGCCTAATAATTATGCACACCTGATATAGGGTGTTGATGTCATTAGACCACACCCCTTCTCATTACAGAGATGCACATCACCTAATATGCTTAATTGGTAGTAGGCTTTCGAGCCTATACAGCTTGGAGTAAGACAACATGCATAAAGAGGATGATGTGGTCGAAATACTCATTTGCCTAATAATTCTGCACTCCCTGTATATATATATATATATATATATATATATATTCTTGTTTCTCTTGTTAAGTGTATCCAGTCCACGGATCATCCATTACTTGTGGGATATTCTCCTTCCCAACAGGAAGTTGCAAGAGGATCACCCACAGCAGAGCTGCTATATAGCTCCTACCCTAACTGCCATACCCAGTCATTCTCTTGTAACTCTCAACAAAGATGGACGTAGTAAGAGGAGAGTGGTGTATTATAGTTAGTTTCTTAACTTCAATCAAAAGTTTGTTATTTTTAAATGGTACCGGAGTGTACTGTTTTATCAAAGGCAGCATTAGAAGAAGAATCTGCCTGTGATTTCTATGATCTTAGCAGAAGTAACTAAGATCCATTGCCGTTCTCACATATTCTGAGGAGTGAGGTAACTTCAGAGAGGGAATGGCGTGCAGGTTTTCCTGCAATAAGGTATGTGCAGTAAACATATTTCTAGAAAAATGCTGCTGATACCGGATTAATGTAAGTTAAGCCTAAATGCAGTGATTTAATAGCGACTGGTATCAGGCTTATTAACAGAGATACATACTCTTATAAAAGTGTAATATAAAACGTTTGCTGGCATGTTTAATCGTTTTTATATATGCTTTGGTGATAAAACTTATTGGGGCCTAGTTTTTTCCACATGGCTGGCTTTATTTTTGCTAGAAACAGTTTTCCTGAGGCTTTTCACTGTTATAGTATAAAAGTTACAGTTGGTGTAGTTAAAATTACAAACTGTGACATTCAGCTTCCCTCAGCAGTCCCCTGCATGCTATAGGACATCTCTGATGGGCTCAAAAGGCTTCAAAAGTAGGAGCTGTGGCAGTTGTTATGACTGTTTAAAAAACATATTTTTAGTTTTGTTAATCTGTTTTTTGTATTAAGGGGTTAATCATCCATTTGCAAGTGGGTGCAATGCTCTGCTAACTTGTTACATACACTGTAAAAACTTCGTTAGTGTAACTGCCTTTTTTTTCACTGTTATTTCAAATTTTGCCAAAATTTGTTTCTCTTAAAGGCACAGTAACGTTTTTTATATTGCTTGTTAACTTTGTTTAAAGTGTTTTCCAAGCTTGCTAGTCTCATTGCTAGTCTGTACAAACATGTCTGACACAGAGGAAACTACTTGTTCATTATGTTTAAAAGCCATTGTGGAGCCCCAAAGGAGAATGTGTACTAAATGTATTGATTTCACCTTAAACAGTAAAGATCAGTCTTTATCTATAAAATAATTGTCACCAGAGGGGTCTGTCGAGGGGGAAGTTATGCCAACTAACTCTCCCCACGTGTTGGACCCTTCGCATCCCGCTCGAGGGACGCACGCTAATATGGCGCCAAGTACATCAGGGATGCCCATAGTGATTACTTTGCAGGACATGGCTGCAATCATGAATAATACCCTGTCACAGGTATTAGCCAGATTGCCTGAATTGAGAGGCAAGCGCGATAGCTCTGGGGTTAGATGAGATACAGAGCACGTAGATGCTGTAAGAGCCATGTCTGATATTGCGTCACAATATGTAGAACCTGAGGACGGAGAGCTTCAGTCTGTGGGTGACGTCTCTGAATCGGGGAGACCTGATTCAGAGATTTCTAATTTTAAATTTAAGCTTGAGAACCTCCGTGTGTTACTTGGGGAGGTATTAGCTGCTCTGAATGACTGTGACACATTTGCAGTGTCAGAGAAATTGTGTAGGCTGGATAAATACTATGCAGTGCCGGTGAGTACTGATGTTTTTCCAATACCTAAAAGGCTTACAGAAATTATTAGTAAGGAGTGGGATAGACCCGGTGTGCCCTTTTCCCCACCTCCTATATTTAGAAAAATGTTTCCAATAGATGCCACTACACGGGACTTATGGCAGACAGTCCCTAAGGTGGAGGGAGCAGTTTCTACTTTAGCAAAGCATACCACTATCCCGGTTGAGGACAGTTGTGCTTTTTCAGATCCAATGGATAAAAAATTAAGAAAATGTTTATTCAACAAGGTTTTATTTTACAGCCCCTTGCACTGCTGCGGCGGCGTTCTGGTTTGAGGCCCTGGAAGAGGCCATCCATACAGCTCCATTGACTGAAATTATTTACAAGCTTAGAACACTTAAGCTAGCTAACTCATTTGTTTCTGATGCCATTGTTCATTTGACTAAACTAATGGCTAAGAATTCCGGATTCGCCATCCAGGCGCGTAGGGCGCTATGGCTTAAATCCTGGTCAGCTGATGTGACTTCAAAGTCAAAGTCTAAATTACTTAACATTCCCTTCAAGGGGCAGACCTTATTCGGGCCTGGTTTGAAAGAAATTATTGCTGACATTACTGGAGGTAAGGGTCATACTCTTCCTCAGGACAGGGCCAAATCAAGGGCCAAACAGTCTAATTTTCATGCCTTTCGAAATTTCAAGGCAGGTGCAGGATCAGCTCCCTCTACTTCAAAACAAGAGGGAACTTTTCCTCTATCTAAGCAGGCCTGGAAACCTACCCAGTCCTGGAACAACGGCAAGCAGGCCAGAAAGCCTGCTGCTGCCTCCAAGACAGCATGAAGGAGCGGCCCCCTATCCGACAACGGATCTAGTAGGGGGCAGACTCTCTCTCTTTGCCCAGGCATGGGCAAGAGATGTTCAGGATCCCTGGGCATTGGAGATCATATCTCAGGGATATCTTCTGGACTTCAAAGCTTCTCCCCCACAAGGGAGATTTCACCTTTCAAGATTATCTGCAAACCAGATAAAGAAAGAGGCATTCCTAAGCTGCGTGCAAGACCTCCTTGTAATGGGAGTGATCCATCCAGTTCCGCGGACGGAACAAGGACAGGGGTTTTATTCAAATCTGTTTGTGGTTCCCAAAAAAGAGGGAACCTTCAGACCAATTTTGGATCTAAAGATCCTAAACAAATTCCTCAGAGTTCCATCATTCAAGATGGAAACTATTCGAACCATTTTACCCATGATCCAAGAGGGTCAGTACATGACCACAGTGGACTTAAAGGATGCCTACCTTCACATTCCGATCCACAAGAATCCTCATCGGTTCCTGAGGTTTGCCTTTCTAGACAGGCATTACCAGTTTGTAGCTCTTCCATTCGGGTTGGCTACAGCCCCAAGAATTTTTACAAAGGTTCTGGGCTCACTTCTGGTGGTTCTAAGTCCGCGAGGCATAGCGGTGGCTCCTTACCTAGACGACATCCTGATACAGGCGTCAAGCTTTCAAATTGCCAAGTCTCATACAGAGATAGTTCTGGCATTTCTGAGGTCTCATGGGTGGAAAGTGAACGAAGAAAAGAGTTCTCTATCTCCTCTCACAAGGGTTTCCTTCCTAGGGACTCTGATAGATTCTATAGAAATGAAAATTTACCTGACGGAGTCCAGGTTATCAAAAGTGTTCTTCACTCCATTCCGCGCCCCACTGTGGCTCAGTGCATGGAAGTAATCGGCTTAATGGTAGCGGCGATGGACATAGTGCCATTTGCGCGCATGCATCTCAGACCGCTGCAATTATGCATGCTCAGTCAGTGGAATGGGGATTACACAGATTTGTCCCCTCTACTAAATCTGGATCAGGAAACCAGAGATTCTCTTCTCTGGTGGTTATCTCGGGTTCATCTGTCCAAAGGTATGACCTTTCGCAGGCCAGATTGGACCATTGTAACAACAGACGCCAGCCTTCTAGGTTGGGGTTCAGTCTGGAACTCCCTGAAGGCTCAGGGTTCTTGGACTCAGGAGGAGAAACTCCTCCCAATAAATATTCTGGAGTTAAGAGCAATATTCGATGCTCTTCTAGCTTGGCCCCAGTTAGCAACACTGAGGTTCATCAGATTTCAGTCGGACAACATCACGACTGTGGCTTACATCATCCATCAAGGCGGGACCAGGAGTTCCCTAGCGATGTCAGAAGTCTCCAAGATAATTCACTGGGCAGAGACTCACTCTTGCCACCTATCAGCGATCCATATCCCAAGGGTAGAGAACTGGGAGGCGGATTTTCTAAGTCGTCAGACTTTTCATCCGGGGGAGTGGGAACTCCATCCGGAGGTGTTTGCTCAATTGGTTCTCCGTTGGGGCAAACCAGAACTGGATCTCATGGCGTCTCGCCAGAATGCCAAGCTTCCCTGTTACGGATCCAGGTCCAGGGACCCAGAAGCGGCACTGATAGATGCTCTAGCAGCGCCTTGGTTCTTCAACCTGGCCTATGTGTTTCCACCGTTTCCTCTGCTCCCTCGTCTGATTGCCAAAATCAAACAGGAGAGAGCATCGGTGATATTGATAGCGCCTGCGTGGCCACGCAGGACCTGGTATGCAGACCTAGTGGACATGTCATCCTTTCCACCATGGACTCTGCCTCTAAGACAAGACCTTCTAATACAAGGTCCTTTCAATCATCCGAATCTACTTTCTCTGAGACTGACTGTATGGAGATTGAACACTTGATCCTATCAAAGCGTGGCTTCTCCGAGTCAGTAATTGATACCTTAATACAGGTACGAAAGCCTGTCACCAGGAAAATTTACCACAAGATTTGGCGTAAATATCTTCATTGGTGTGAATCCAAGAATTACTCATGGAGTAGGGTTAGGATTCCAAGGATATTGTTCTTCCTCCAAGAGGGTTTGGACAAAGGACTTTCAGCTAGTTCTTTAAAGGGACAGATTTCTGCTCTGTCTATTCTTTTACACAAGCGTCTGGCAGAAGTTTCAGACGTTCAGGCATTTTGTCAGGCTTTAGTTAGAATTAAGCCTGTGTTTAAACCTGTTGCTCCCCCATGGAGCTTAAACTTGGTTCTTAAAGTTCTTCAAGGGGTTCCTTTTGAACCCCTTCATTCTATTGATATCAAACTTCTATCATGGAAAGTTCTTTTTCTGATGGCTATTTCCTCGGCTCGAAGAGTCTCGGAGTTATCTGCCTTACATTGTGATTCTCCTTATCTGATCTTTCATTCAGATAAAGTAGTTCTGCGTACAAAACCTGGGTTTTTACCTAAGGTGGTTTCTAACAAGAATATCAATCAAGAGATTGTTGTTCCATCATTATGCCCTAATCCTTCTTCAAAGAAGGAACGTCTTTTGCATAATCTAGACGTAGTCCGTGCATTGAAGTTTTACTTGCAGGCTACTAAAGATTTTCTTGCAACAATGTATCATGAACCACAGCATTGACTGCACAGCCAGGAACAGGTTTACCAAACCCAGTATTGATACATAGAAACAGAGATCGTTCCAGCTGGTGCAACAAAAGACTTTTATTATGCAAACAGGGATAAAGAAGCGACGTTTCAGGCCCACACTTGGCCTTTTCTCAAGCTTCAAGGCCAAGTGTGGGCCTGAAACGTCGCTTCTTTATCCCTGTTTGCATAATAAAAGTCTTTTGTTGCACCAGCTGGAACGATCTCTGTTTCTATGTACTAAAGATTTTCGCCAAACATCTCACCTGTTTGTTATTTACTCTGGACAGAGGAGAGGTCAAAAGGCCTCGGCAACCTCTCTTTCTTTTTGGCTTCGGAGTATAATCCATTTAGCATATGAGACTGCTGGACAGCAGCCCCCTGAAAGAATTACAGCTCATTCTACTAGAGCTGTGGCTTCTACCTGGGCCTTTAAAAATGAGGCCTCTGTTGAACAGATTTGTAAGGCTGCGACTTGGTCTTCGCTTCATACCTTTTCAAAATTTTACAAATTTGATACTTTTGCTTCTTCGGAGGCTGTTTTTGGGAGAAAGGTTCTACAGGCAGTGGTTCCTTCCGTTTAAATTCCTGCCTTGTCCCACCCATCATCCGTGTACTTAAGCTTTGGTATTGGTATCCCACAAGTAATGGATGATCCGTGGACTGGATACACTTAACAAGAGAAAACATAATTTATGCTTACCTGATAAATTTATTTCTCTTGTAGTGTATCCAGTCCACGGCCCGCCCTGTCCTTTTAAGGCAGGTCTAAATTTTAATTAAACTTCAGTCACCACTGCACCCTATGGTTTCTCCTTTCTCTGATTGTTTCAGTCGAATGACTGGATATGGCAGTTAGGGGAGGAGCTCTGCTGTGGGTGATCCTCTTGCAACTTCCTGTTGGGAAGGAGAATATCCCACAAGTAATGGATGATCCGTGGACTGGATACACTACAAGAGAAATAAATTTATCAGGTAAGCATAAATTATGTTTTTCTAAATTGTATAAATATTAAAAATCTTTGTCGTATTTATACTCAACCAAAAATAACGTACCACCTGTTGCAACTATGAAAAGCGAGCATAATGTGGTTGGTGCAGAGTGAATGTGACATTGATCATCATGACAGCAGCTCCATATTTAATTTTGTTGAAACAGTGCAATGCTTCAAATAAGCATGGAAAACAATTTCTTTGATAGAACTTTATTTGTCCAATGGTCAGAATAAGGACAAAACATTAATTTTGAAATGTCATATAACAAATATATACATTAGTCTTGTCATGTAGGCTTTAAATTTGCTTGTGCAAGTTATCCGTCAGTCACTAGATTACAAATATATATTTACCTAAATTTATTCCAAAATTATGTTTGTATACAATTGATCAAATGCTTGGACCTTTTCATTATGATAATTTTTCCATTGCAGAAACTCTTGGAGTAATTCTATTTAAAATGTAAAAATATAAGAGTTTAATGTAAAGATTGAATAAATAATTTCCATACAGACAATGCAAATTACATATATTGCTTAAAATAAACAATTTAAGCTGAATTCCTCTGTCCATTTGTCAGTAATTATTTCTGTCATGTAATTAGCACCGTAGCATTCAGGTTATACATTTAAAAATATGATACCTACTTTCATAATACTTACAGTGTTTGATGATCTCTCAGTTGTGAGCGGATCTCGAAGCAGCATTACAGTTTTTGGGTAGCTCAGCGCGCTGTGCCACGATGATCACACTACTAAGTGTACTAAGTACAAGCTTGTTAACTCCGCTCCAAGAGGCCCATTTATCAAGCTCCGTATGGAGCTTGAGGCCCCGTGTTTCTAAAGACTGCTGCTTCATAACCCTGTCCGCCTGCTCTGATGAGGTGGACAGGAATCGACGCAATTCAACCCAATCGTGTAGGATCAGGTTGATTGACACCTCCCTGCTGGCGGCAGATTGTCCGCGAGTCTGCAGGGGGCGGCGTTGCACCAGCAGCTGGTGCAATGCTGAATACGGAGATTGTATTGCTCTCCGCATTCAGCGAAGTCTTGCGGACCTGATCCACACTGTCGGATCAGGTCCGCAAGACCTTTTATAATTCGGCCTCCAAGTGTCCAATGCACCTTCAGCTTCAGGCTCGCAATCCAAAATCCAGTGTTCATTATACTATACAGGCGTGCTATCAAAGGTCCAGGGTGTGTTATATTGCGTTAAACTTTATAGACTCTTCCAGGAGGTTAGCGTGGGCACAGGTACTGGAGCACCAATCACCTTCCACAAACAGCAAGCCAAGGCCTAAAAATTCCCAGAGAGCTCTTCTGTCAGTGTTTGGTTATTCTAGTAGAAATTTGCTAGTCTCCCTAGCTCCCAGAAGTAGTCAGTCTTTCTGATTCTACTTTTTAAGACAACCTTTTGACTATTTTTTGCATTATTTGTTCTGCTGGCTCCTCAACCCCTGGCGGTTCTCTCAGATTCTGCTTCCTTCCCTAACCCCTTTGGAGTTCACCAAATCTGTTGCTTTACTGACTTGAGCCCTGGCCTGGACTCTGGACTTCTTTTGCTATATATAAGAGTCAAACATAAGGGTGTGCTGATACCTGCTCCTGGTTTCCTCTACCTGAACTTTACCATGTATGTTGTAACACCTTATGATGATATATTGATACATGTAGATAAAGGATACCATTTTCTGATTGGGCAATGTCAGAGTATTATTTTGGATATTTACATGTGAGTTGTCAATTAATTTACATTTGTTAATGTTTTAATATTTGTTAGTAACCGTTTTTTTTTTTAAAGCATTTTCTATATATACATATTATTTTACATAACAAAAACATGTTTAATGTGATATATAAATTATTATATTCTCCCAGTTAAATGAAAGTATCATATTTTAATTAACAGCTATGTTTATAAAAACCTTGCCTCCATGTCTAAATAAATTAAATGATTAAAAAGTTTTGAAATGTCAGATATTTAAACTATAAAAATATGACATTGACATTTACTTCACTTTATAAAATAGATGTAATAAACATATATATATATATTTTTTTCAGAATTTACTTTGAGCTAGATTGTTCAGACAGCAATGCAAGGCTATGTCATTCTGTCTAGCTAGTCCATTTACATTGTTGAACACATCAAGGATAGTAAGTTTAGAGTACAAATGTTTTGTGCAAACGAGGAAAACTTTCAAGCCAAGCCACATACAAATGCCTCCTTCCTAGACAGTTCACAAAATAAAGATCAAACCCAGAAAAATGGAGGGTGCTTTACAGAAAGAAAGTAAGAAGCTAAATTTTAAACTATTAATGTCTTTATTAAAGGGACAGTCTTGACAAAATTAAACTTTCATGATTCAGATAGGGCATGTCATTTTAAACAACTTATTTACTTTTATTATCGAATTTGCTTTGTTCTCTTGGTATTCTTTGTTGAACGCTAAACCTAGGTAGGCTCATATGCTAATTTCTAAGCCCCTGAAGGCTGCCTCTTATCTGAAAACATGTGACAGTTTTTCACAGCAAGAGGGTGTTAGTTCATGTGGGCCATATAGATAACATTGTGCTCACCCCCGTGGGGTTAATTATGAGAGGGCACTAAATTGGATAAAATTCAAGTCTTTCAAAAGAACTGCAATAAGGGGGCAGTTTGCAGAGGCTTAGATACAAGGTAATCACAGGTGTAAAAGTATATAAATATAACAGTGTTGGTTTTGCAAAACTGGGGAATGGGTAATAAAGGGATTATCTATCTTATTAATCAATAACAATTCTGGAGTAGACTGACCCTTTAAGACACAAAAGCATAGAATCTACGAGACACTGTTAAAAAGTTCCTATATAGGACTTAACACTCTTGGTAAAGAAAAAAATATCAAAAATATTAGTTAAAAACCCTTTGGGGACATCTCCCAGAGATGCAATAACAAAAAGAGACCACCTTAAAAATAGAGATAAAAATAAAATAGAAATTGGAATAAAAACGCTATTAGTAGTATTATAATGCTTCCGTGTTACACACGGTGGCATAACTTCCAAACTTTCAAAGTTATAAATCACTTGTAATGTTCAAAACACATCTGTCACGCCGCACGCTGCTCCTCTGTTGCCAGGGATGCTCTGGCCATTGCCAGGGATGCGGCAGTTCCTCTGAGCGTGCGACAATGATATCATCGTTGCACGTCTCCTCCTTTCTGATGCCGGATCTGGAGCTGTGGCGCAAATCCTGTGCCTATGTAAGTCTCTCTTCTTCTACTACCTTTGCCCAAGTATAGGTGTTACTGTTTGTGCTCCTGGGTGCTATATTCTGTGTATTTCTGGACTGTTATTGTTACTGAACTCTGCTTGCCTGATCACTCTGCCTGCTAAACCCCTAAACTACTGGGTTGATATACTGTTGCTGAACTCTGCTTCTCTGACTACTTTGCCTGCTTAACCCTTAAACTGCTGGATTGATATACTGTTGCTGAACTCTGCTTGCCTGAGCTCTCTTTAGATTCAGATAGAATAGATGGCACCACTCATAGATTTTGCATTGGGTCTTTTACCGTTCTGTAATAAGGTCAATGGCCTTAATATTTTACAGTTAATGTGGTTAGGTGCTATGTATCAACAAAGTTACATTCAAAAAAGTTAGCTATAGAAACTAACAGAAAAAAGATACTAGGTAAGCACTCAAATGACCCCCAATTTACTGGAGTTGGAAAAAGAATCACACAAGTTAAAACATAAATCTTTATTAGAATTTATTTAAAATATGGGTTAGTTAAAACTAAAATGCTGGTCTGATATTCCCAGTACAGAGACTGGATATTGTGTTTGGAACCAATTATTATAATACTGTCTGTTGGCAGATTAGAGGACCCACGGCTAGGATTGTCAGTCACTTGTAAATTTAAATTAGGGTCAGTGGAGTGAAATTAAAGTAGAGTATACTCTCTACACAAGCAGCACCCATTCATTCCTTGTGCAGCGTGGTTATTAATGTAATTCATCACAAAAAGAACGTGATAATGGCTACGTGTATTTAGAACATAGGTAAAATGAGGCAATAGAGTAAAAAATGTAAAATTACAAAATTATTATTGTAGCATATGTTTGGCTACATATCATTTGTCTAAATATAGTTATATAGTAAGCATTATAGTACCTTTCAAGCACACTTCAGCCTGTATTAGTAGTGAGAGAATACCCCTCTGTAGGTTGGATAAAGTGATAGATTTGCACAATTCACCTTGGTAAATTGCTTTGTGGTAATAATCCTAACAGTTATCACTGTATGTCTACAATCAACATGGGGTTAATATTATAGTAACCATCACCTGCTGGTGAACTCATCGATCAAACTAACTGTACTTTAAAAAGGGTAAATAATTAGTACTGAAGATTGACAGTAATACTGCCTATATCATAATTATTTCAGTAGTTTTGGCTTCAATAAGTAATATTTATAAAGTAATATTTTGAGCAGTACATATCATACTAATGTATTCATGTATATTGCAAAAAATTACTAATAATGTAATAAAATCATTACTGGTACGTTAGTAAATATGATTGAGAATATCCACTAAATTAATTGTGGCTGGTAACTGTCTTGGATAGGATTCCTCAATATATATAGATGGAAATTGCAGGACTTAGTAGTGCTTGGTGTAAACTTTGTAGAGACCTAGAATAGCTTGACTGACCCACTGATAGACCCTAATTGATAATCAAACTTGTTGGAGCACAACAGGTAAAACAATTTTATTGTCTTCCACTTCAAAGGCTGACATTCTGCCTGTATGAGAATTGTATATCAGCTGTAATTCTATCATGCCCCTGAATACTTTGTGACATGTATTACATAGCCTATGGTTCGTTAGACTGAACGATACTTAGTATCCATGCAGTGTTTGTGTACTTGGGACTCTGCCAATTCTGCCGTATATTCACATTATGTGTCAAAATCAAAATGTATCTAGTACTGTGTTCGCTGCTATTGGCAGTCTCAAAATACTAAGTAAAAAGACTTAATTATCAGAGATCCCCTCAGTATCAGATTCCCTGTAAGTCTCTTTCAGCGTCTGAGTAGTGTGAGACACTGCCGGTTGTGACACTCATTCTTATGTAGTATTAATAGCTAAACATACTAAATCCTCTGCCCTGCTGCTTCATTGCAGCTTTTATTCGAATATTAAATAGTTAAATACCTATATTAGCAAAGGACTTGAAGTATGGCTTAGCAATGAGTGTTGGCAATTCTGTAGCGTTCTTATATGCAGATCGCTGCCATTTTGAACACACTGTGTTCTATGATATAATTTGCTCGAGCTTTCAATGCTGTATTGTTTGCTTAATTACATGCAGTCTCGAGTGAACTATTAAAATATTGGTTTCACCAGTTAAGCTATATAGGTTCCAGTTTAACAAATTATTCCCAGCAAGTATTTGTTAAAAACTACTCTGAGCTCCCATGAGCTCCCCCTTCCTCCCTTGACATGTTTCGCCGGGTTCCCGGCTTTATCAATCAGTTCACAAAATAAAGATCAAACCCAGAAAAATGGAGGGTGCTTTACAGAAAGAAAGTAAGAAGCTAAATTTTAAACTATTAATGTCTTTATTAAAGGGACAGTCTTGACAAAATTAAACTTTCATGATTCAGATAGGGCATGTCATTTTAAACAACTTATTTACTTTTATTATCGAATTTGCTTTGTTCTCTTGGTATTCTTTGTTGAACGCTAAACCTAGGTAGGCTCATATGCTAATTTCTAAGCCCCTGAAGGCTGCCTCTTATCTGAAAACATGTGACAGTTTTTCACAGCAAGAGGGTGTTAGTTCATGTGGGCCATATAGATAACATTGTGCTCACCCCCGTGGGGTTAATTATGAGAGGGCACTAAATTGGATAAAATTCAAGTCTTTCAAAAGAACTGCAATAAGGGGGCAGTTTGCAGAGGCTTAGATACAAGGTAATCACAGGTGTAAAAGTATATAAATATAACAGTGTTGGTTTTGCAAAACTGGGGAATGGGTAATAAAGGGATTATCTATCTTATTAATCAATAACAATTCTGGAGTAGACTGACCCTTTAAGACACAAAAGCATAGAATCTACGAGACACTGTTAAAAAGTTCCTATATAGGACTTAACACTCTTGGTAAAGAAAAAAATATCAAAAATATTAGTTAAAAACCCTTTGGGGACATCTCCCAGAGATGCAATAACAAAAAGAGACCACCTTAAAAATAGAGATAAAAATAAAATAGAAATTGGAATAAAAACGCTATTAGTAGTATTATAATGCTTCCGTGTTACACACGGTGGCATAACTTCCAAACTTTCAAAGTTATAAATCACTTGTAATGTTCAAAACACATCTGTCACGCCGCACGCTGCTCCTCTGTTGCCAGGGATGCTCTGGCCATTGCCAGGGATGCGGCAGTTCCTCTGAGCGTGCGACAATGATATCATCGTTGCACGTCTCCTCCTTTCTGATGCCGGATCTGGAGCTGTGGCGCAAATCCTGTGCCTATGTAAGTCTCTCTTCTTCTACTACCTTTGCCCAAGTATAGGTGTTACTGTTTGTGCTCCTGGGTGCTATATTCTGTGTATTTCTGGACTGTTATTGTTACTGAACTCTGCTTGCCTGATCACTCTGCCTGCTAAACCCCTAAACTACTGGGTTGATATACTGTTGCTGAACTCTGCTTCTCTGACTACTTTGCCTGCTTAACCCTTAAACTGCTGGATTGATATACTGTTGCTGAACTCTGCTTGCCTGAGCTCTCTACCTGTTAACTCCTAATCTGCTGGATTGATATACCGTTGCTGATCCCTGCTTGTTTGACCATTCTATTGGTTTACCCTTAAACTGCTATACTGTTGGAGTTCCCTTTATTACTGATTCCTGCCTGTTCCTGGCCCTTCTATTGTTTTGCCCCTGATCTGCTATACTGCTGAATTTCCTTCCTATTGCAGCTAAGTACTGCCCTGCCTTCTGTGAGTACTGCTTACCTCATTTTACAAACTTTCTCTGCTCTGGGATATTTCCTACCACTCCACTTGATGCAGGGATAAGAAGACTACTGGCCAAGTTTGGTTTGATAGAGGAATATCCCATGACCCAAATGAGGTAGCAAGAGCAGTCTATCTTCAAGGACAGACACTGGAAACCCATGCCAATCAATTACAGAATGTGGATTGCAAAGTAGAAGCAATATCCGCTATGCTCTGGTTGCAGAAAAGAATGCTACTCCTGTAGTTACACAGCCGGTTCCTGCTGCTAGTGCTGCACCTTCTTCACCTGCTCCTGGAAGTATACCCTGGATACCATTGCCTAACATGTATGATGGTACTATCAACTGTAGGGGTTTTCTCACCCAATACAGGCTGCACTTTTGCAATAATCCTCACAACTTCCAGTCTCATCAGTCAAAGGTCACATTTATCTTTATTTGTCTTTTTTAAGACAAGGCCCTAGCCTGGGTCTCTCCCCTTTTGGAACAGAGTGCTCATCTCCTGAACGATGCTGATGCCTTCATTTCTGCATTATCCTCTGTGTTTGGGACTCCTGGCCGTGCTTCTGGAGCAGAGTACTCTCTCTTGGAAACGTGGCACAATATGCTATCAAGTTTAGCACCTTGGCACTTGAGACCACTTAGAACAAAGAAAGCAGAAGGGTCTCCAATGATGCAAAACTTCTTTATTGTTTAAAAGTCTCCAAGGCAGGATCAAAGAAAAACACAATGTAATCATGTGATTAAGGGGCACTGGCCCCGAAACGTTGTGTTTTTCTTTGATCCTGTCCTGGAGACTTTTAAACAATAAAGAAGGTTTGCATCATTGGAGATCCTCTGCTTTCTTTGCATGAGCGCATCAAGGATGAGCTTACTTATCCTTCAGAATTCTGTCCACACTCAAGCCTTCATTGATTCAGTGGAAATTTTCTGGATCACCGTTTTATGATTCAGACAGGGTTGCCCCTTCCGAAGAAAAGACATTGTCTCAAAATAACTACCTCCTGTTTCAACTCCTGCCTTGATTAGGTTACTCCTCTGCTCTGCATCCCCATAGCCAGTCTACAGACTCCTTCAAGTCTTCCCTCAGTATATGTAGATTTCACAGATGTTTTGAAAAGAAAGCAGCTGATGTGCTGCCACCCCACCGTCCATATGACTGCAAAATTGACCTCTTTCCCGGAGCCCCACTTACTAAAGCTGAAACCACTCTCCAAAGCTGAAACCAAGTCCATGGAGGAGTATATTCAAGAGAACCTAGCTAAATGTTTCATTCGCCCTTCCTCCTCTCCTGTCGTGGTTGTTTTTTTTTGTTAGTAAGAAGGATGGTGGACTCAGACCTGTATTGACTACAGGGCCTTAAACAATATCACTATCAATAATCGCTATCCCATTCCTTTGATCACTGAACTTAATGATTCACCTACGTGGGGCGTACAATCTGATTCATATCTTCCCAGGGCATGAATGGAAGATCTCCTTCAACACAAGATCAGGGCATTACGAATATCTTGTAATGCCCTTTGGGCTGTGTAATGCCCCTGCAGTCTTCCAGACATTTGTCAACGATGTCTTCCGTGACCTCCTCAATCGCACTGTCATCGTCTACCTGGATGATATCCTTATTTTCTCCTCCACCCTGGAGGAGCATCATGAACACATGAGATAGGTACTTCTATATCTTAGAGACAATTTTCTGGTAGCCAAAATGTGAGTTTGATCAAGTTCAGATCCAGTTCCTTGGCTATGTCATCTCTAAGGAGGGTTTTGCCATGGATCCTTCTAAGCTCACAGCAGATCTGGAATGGCCTCAACCCGCTTCCTTAAAGGAACTACAGAGATTATTAGGGTTCTCCAATTATTACTGCAAGTTTATAAAGAACTTTTCCCAAATAGTCGCTCCACTTACTGAGTTGACAAAATGGAACAAAGACTGTAAAGATTGGCCTCCTGAAGCCATAAACACCTTCTCTCATCTGAAAAAGGCCTTTTGTTCTGCTCCTGTGCTCCGCCATCCTGATCCTGACCTGTAGTTCACTTTAGAGGTTGATGCCTCTGAGATAGGAACGGGAGCCATCTTATCCCAAAGGGATCCTTTAACCTCCAAGTTGCACCCTGTAGCCTTTTTTTCCAAACGCTTTATTCCTGCAGAGAGGAATTACAATGTGGGTAATCGTGAACTCTTAAGATGGCCCTGACTGAATGGCATCATTGGCTAGAAGGTACTGCCAATTCCATCCAGATTCTCACTGACCATAAGAATCTGATGTACCTAGAGACTGCTCATCGACTCAATCCTCGACAGGCCAGATGGGCCTTGTTCTTTTCCTGTTTTAATTTTGTGGCCTCTTATCTTCCTGGGACCAAAAACAAAAAGGCTGATGCCCTTTCTCATCAGTTTCCTCAGTCTAATTATTCTTCTGAAGCTCCTATTGAGCACATAATATCCCCCTCCTGTGTGGTTGCTCAACTTAACACCTCTCTTCGTCAAAGACTGCAACGTGCCCAGTTTAGAAAGCCTCCTGAAGCCCCTGCGGCTCCTGATATCTTCTTTGTACCTCTGAACCTATGCATCCCTGTGCTATCCTGGGCTCATGATAGAAAACTATCAGGACATCCTGCTTTGACAAGGCCTTTTAAGCTTCTTTCCCAACATGTATGATGGCCTACCATGAAATCTGACACTCAGGATTATGTGAAAGTCTGCACGACTTGTGCTGCTAATAAGATTCCCCGGTCCCTACCTTCTGGCTTACTCCAATCGTTGTCCATTCCCAAACAGCCTTGACACTCATAATAATGGATTTTATTGTGGATGTCCCTCCTTCTGACCATCATACGGTTATCTGGGTTGTGGTGGATCAATTTTCCAGACTGGCTAATTTTGTACCCCTAAAGAAACTGCCATCTTTGTACCCTTAAATAAACTGCCATCAATTATCGTCCCTTTTTCTGTTACATGTGGTACGGCTGCATGGCATTCCCATGAATGTTGTTTCTGACAGAGGTCCACAATTCATCTCTACTTTTTGGAAAACCTTTTGCAAGTTGATCGGAACCACTGTTTCCTTGTCTTCTGGCTACCATCCTCAGACCAATGGGCTGACTGAAAGAGTGAATCAAGATCACAAAGCCTATCTCAGAACTTTTGTTAATTCTCTCCATACCAACTGGTCTGATTTGTTACCACTAGCTGAGCTGGCAAAGAACACTCATTGGCACTCTTCTCTACATTGTTCTCCATTTCAAGCCGCAGCAGGTTACCAACCTCGTGTCCTCTTTCTGCTCAGTCCACAGGGGTTCCTGCTGTAGACCGAAATGTTACTAACCTCACTACTCATTGGCAACGTATTCGCTCTCAGTTAAGTTCAGCTGTCTCGAGATACAAGAGGTTTGCTGATCATCATAGAGCTTCTGTTCGTGCCTTTTCAGTAGGTGAACCTATCTGGGTCTCTACTTGACATATTTGTTTACGTCAACCAAGTCACAAATTAGGGCATAGGTTTATTGGCCCTTACAAAGTCCTTAAAAAACTGTCTCATGTTGCCTACAAAGTGGCCTTGCCCAGAACCCTGCACATACACCCAGTCTTCCACATCTCTCTACTCAAGACCTACATCAAGAACAGATATACTAAGCTCCGACCTCCTCCTCTCCTGGCCCATGGTGACCCTGAGTATGAGGTTACTAAGATCCTGGACTCCAGATACAGGCGCAGACAACTTCAGTACCTCGTGCATTGGAAAGGTTACTCTGTGGCAGATTGTTCCTGAGTTCCTGCCCGTGATGTGCATGTTCCATCTTTGGTCTCCAGGTTTCATGCTGCTCACCCTTTGAAGTCGACTCTGGTTCCCGGAGGGAACCCTTGAGGGGGGGTCTATGTCACACTGCACGCCGCTCCTTGCATCACTATGGCTGTTGCCAGGGATGCTCTGGCTGTTGCCAGGGATGCAGTGGTTCCTCTGAGCGTGTGACGATGACATCATCATCACACATCTTCTCCTTTCTGATACCGGATCTGGAGCTGTGGCGCAAATCCTGTGCCTATGTAAGTCTCTCTTCTTCTACTACCTTTGCCCAAGTATAGGTGTTACTGTTTGCGCTCCTGGGTGCTATATTCTGTGTATATCTGGACTGTTATCATTACTGAACTCTGCCTGTCTTGACCCCTAAACTGCTAATATGATATACTGTTGCTGAACGCTGCTTGTCTGACCACTCTGCCTGCTTAACCCCTATACTGCTGGATTGATTTACTGTTGCTGAACTCTGCTTGTCTGACCATTCTGCCTGCTTAACCACTAAACTGCTGGATTGATATATTGTTGCTGAACTCTGCTTGTCTGAGCACTCTGCCTGCTTAACCCTTAAACTGCTGGATTGATATACTGTTGCTGAACTCTGCTTGTCTGACCACTCTACCTGTTAACCCCTAATCTGCTGGATTAATATACCGTTGCTGATCCCTGCTTGTCTGACCATTCTATTGGTTTACCCTTGAACTGCTATGCCGTTGGACTTCCCTTTATTGCTCATTCCTGCCTGTTCATGGTCCTTCTATTGTTTTGCCCCTGATCTGCTATACTGCCGGATTTCCTTCCTATTGCCGCTAAGGACTGCCCTGCCTTCTGTGAGTACTGCTTACCTCATTTTACAATCCAAAACACAAAGAATATTCCAGCCTCCAAAATTTAAAAAGAACCTTTATTTCCACATGGGTTCCTCAGAAGAAAGCATACAACGTGATATATATACACATTGATATATGACGTGACTGGAATAGTTAGCTGTGCTTCTGTTTTTAAGTTAGTATTTTATATGTAAATATATACAAATGATTTGATTTCGGCAATCTCTTACTTTCAGTGTATTTGTTTATGAAACTGCCAAAGGTGTAATATTCCTCCAAATCTCAGCTACTTCAAAGCATTGTTTCTGCATGTACTGTTCATCTGAGACAGATGCTAGATTTTATATAAAGTTTTAATATGCTTTATCATGAATACAGATTGCATGACATTGTTGTGATAGAGTTTTATGAAAATGTTTTATCTTTTTTAACAAAGAATGGCAAATGCAAACAAAAAGTCATACTTTTGTTTTATTCTTTATAAACAGCTAGAAAAAAACAAAGCAATTGTAAGCAGTTCTATTACTTAATCATGTGTTTCCAGTTTGTAGAACAAATAAATACGGTGATAGCTTACTTAGAGGACCGAAACGTTGATGTTTTTGGGTTTAAAGTGTACCACAATATGTGAATAAAGTGGTAACATCCTTTTTCTTTGGAGTGTGTTTGGAGACTCTGCACGGGCCATTGTTACCTTACAGGGAGTGTTAAGGTTGTGTAAATTGTGTAGCACTACCAAAGTGCAGACTTACAGTGAGCAAAGGATACTACCATACTTCAGGAGAAGCACAGCAGATCTGCACCCCTGGATTCCCTGTTCCAATATTTAGAGATCTGCTCCACTTTCTCTACAGTGGCTACTTACCTCATACTGATTGAGGTATTTTAAAGTAAGTGACTTGTTATAGGGGCTAATACCCCATGCTTGCATTCTCTTCCATTTGTTTGTGGCGCAGTTACCCAGTCCTTGTTCTCCTATCTATCTTTGCTGAAGCATCTGGGAAGCTTCACAAATATTGGTTTCAGCTGCCCAAACCTCTGGAAAAACAAACAGTTTTATTTATATGAACTTGTTTTTACAATCAAATTGATATATTTATATGTGGACTTTTTCATACATCACTTTTCTGTAAAATATCTAGTTTTTTTTTTTACATGTCATACAGCTACCTTTATTTATGTAGATTATATTGATAGTACATATATGTATATATTCTTAAAGTGATATACATTTTATTCTAGTGTTATAGCATGAATAACATTCTCTTGTTCTTCACACACACACACACACACACACACATTATATATATATATATATATATATATATAAACACTTTTTAACCCCTACCGGTCAATTACCTTTCAACATGCAATATAATTTTATTCAATTGTATTATGTTTTAATGTGTTATGAATAGACATATTCACTTCCAAAAATTTTTTTAAATAGATATTTCTATACACATATACATACATATCTTTATATACAATACATCTATATCTATCTATCTATCTATCTATCTATCTATCTATATCTATATTTTTATATATACACATGCATATACATACAGGTATAGACATATATTTTACAAAAAATAATCATATATATGTAGAGAGAGATCTGTTTAAAAATTAAAAAAAAACTATTTTCTTCTAGAGAAGAACATAGGAATGTAAAATATTACTAACACAACCTCGGCTTTAGTTTTGTTGATTTAGCGCAGTGTCCGGTTAGTGTACAATCGATAACTAATATTCAGCTAGATTACGAGTTAAGCGTTATGAGTGAAAAAGCAGCGTTATGGCTCTTTTTCACTACCACTGGTATTACAGGTGATGTAGGTATAGCTGTACCGCACACTTTTTTGGCCGTAACACAACATAACTACCTCACCTTTCAAAAAGTCCTTTTTCAATGGGACTTCCATAGCGCCGGTATTATGCGTTTGCCTGCCCTGCCAAAAAGTGAGCGGTACAGCCTATAACTACAAGATCTGTACCGCCACCTGAAAGCCAGTAGTTATGAGTTTTACGTTACAGAGCTGTACCATAAAACTCATAACTTAAGTGTCACAAAGTACACTAACACCCATAAACTACCTATTAACCCCTAAACCGAGGTCCTCCCGCATCGCAAACACTAAAATAAAATTATTAACCCCTAATCTGCCACTCCGGACATCACCGCCACTATAATAAACATATTAACCCCTAAACCGCCGCACTCCCGCATCGCAAACAGTTGTTAAATATTATTAACCCCTAATCTGCTGCCCCCAATATTGTCGCCACCTACATACACTTATTAACCCCTAATCTGCTGTCCCTAACATCGCCGCAACTTACATTACTGTTATTAACCACTAATCTGCTGCCCCCAAAATCGCCGCCACTATACTAAAGTTATTAACCCCTAAACCTAACCCTAAGTCTAAACCTAACCCTAACGTAACCCTAACACCCACTAACTTTAACATAATTAAAATAATTCCAAATAAAAATTACAATTAATACCTAAATTATTCCAATTAAAAAAAAAAAAAATACTTACCTGTAAAATAGTTATATTGTATCTAGCTTATGTTTTATTTTTATTTCACAGGTAAGTTTTCACAGGTAAGTTTTTATTTATTTTAACTAGGTTGATTAGTTAGCATGAATAACATTCTCTTGTTCTTCACACACACACACACACACACATTATATATATATATATATATATATAAACACTTTTTAACCCCTACCGGTCAATTACCTTTCAACATGCAATTGTATTATGTTTTAATGTGTTATGAATAGACATATTCACTTCCAAAATTTTTTTTAAATAGATATTTCTATACACATATACATACATATCTTTATATACAATACATCTATATCTATCTATCTATCTATCTATCTATCTATCTATATCTATATTTTTATATATACACATGCATATACATACAGGTATAGACATATATTTTACAAAAAATAATCATATATATGTAGAGAGAGATCTGTTTAAAAATTAAAAAAAAACTATTTTCTTCTAGAGAAGAACATAGGAATGTAAAATATTACTAACACAACCTCGGCTTTAGTTTTGTTGATTTAGCGCAGTGTCCGGTTAGTGTACAATCGATAACTAATATTCAGCTAGATTACGAGTTAAGCGTTATGAGTGAAAAAGCAGCGTTATGGCTCTTTTTCACTACCACTGGTATTACAGGTGATGTAGGTATAGCTGTACCGCACACTTTTTTGGCCGTAACACAACATAACTACCTCACCTTTCAAAAAGTCCTTTTTCAATGGGACTTCCATAGCGCCGGTATTATGCGTTTGCCTGCCCTGCCAAAAAGTGAGCGGTACAGCCTATAACTACAAGATCTGTACCGCCACCTGAAAGCCAGTAGTTATGAGTTTTACGTTACAGAGCTGTACCATAAAACTCATAACTTAAGTGTCACAAAGTACACTAACACCCATAAACTACCTATTAACCCCTAAACCGAGGTCCTCCCGCATCGCAAACACTAAAATAAAATTATTAACCCCTAATCTGCCACTCCGGACATCACCGCCACTATAATAAACATATTAACCCCTAAACCGCCGCACTCCCGCATCGCAAACAGTTGTTAAATATTATTAACCCCTAATCTGCTGCCCCCAATATTGTCGCCACCTACATACACTTATTAACCCCTAATCTGCTGTCCCTAACATCGCCGCAACTTACATTACTGTTATTAACCACTAATCTGCTGCCCCCAAAATCGCCGCCACTATACTAAAGTTATTAACCCCTAAACCTAACCCTAAGTCTAAACCTAACCCTAACGTAACCCTAACACCCACTAACTTTAACATAATTAAAATAATTCCAAATAAAAATTACAATTAATACCTAAATTATTCCAATTAAAAAAAAAAAAAAATACTTACCTGTAAAATAGTTATATTGTATCTAGCTTATGTTTTATTTTTATTTCACAGGTAAGTTTTCACAGGTAAATTTTTATTTATTTTAACTAGGTTGATTAGTTAGTAAATAGTTATTATTAACTATTTATTAACTACGTAGTAAAAATAAATACAAATTTACCTGTGAAATAAAACCTAACCTGTTTTACAGTTAAACCTAACAATACGCTAAAAATAATAAATTACATTAAGTTAAATACAATTAACTAAATTACAAAAAAAACACACTAAGTTACACAAAATAAAAAAGAAATGATCAAACATTTAAACTAATTACACCTAATCTAATAGCCCTATCAAAATAAAAAAGCCCCCCCCCAAAAAATAATAAAACCCCTAGCCTAAACTAAACTGCCAATATCCCTTAAAAAAGCCTTTTGCAGGGCATTGCCCCAAAGAAATCAGCTCTTTTACCTGGCAAATAAAAATACAAACAACCTCCCAACAGTAAAACCCACCACCCACACAACCAACCCCCCCCCCCACAAATAAAAACCTACCTACAAAACCTAAGCTACCCATTGCCCTGAAAAGGGCATTTGGATGGGCATTACCCTTAAAAGGGCATTCAGCTCTTTTACATTGCCCAAACCCTAAGCTAAAAATAAAACCCACCCAATAAACCCTTAATAAAACCTAACACTAACCCCCGAAGATCCACTTACAGTTTTAGAAGACCGGACATCCATCCTCATCTAGCCAGGAGAAGTTTTCATCCAAGCGGCAAGAAGTCCTCAACGAAGCCAGGAGAAGTCTTCATCCAAGCGGCAAGAAGTCGTCCTCCAGGCGGGCAGAAGTCTTCATCCAGACGGCATCTTCTATCTTCATCCTTCTGACGCAGAGCGGCTCCATCTTCAAGACATCCAGTTCTTCATACGGTCCCAGCCGTACACTGAAGGTTCCCTTTAAGGGACGTCATCCAAGATGGCGTCCCTTGAATTCCGATTGGCTGATAGAATTCTATCAGCCAATCGGAATTAAAGGGGAAAAAATCCTATTGGCTGATGGTGGAAATAACTTGCAAGACTTACAAAACTCGTAATCTGGCTGAATGCTTTTTGTTGGGCACACCATAAAAGTGGGAAAAGGAGATAGCGAGGTTGCGATATCCGAAGTCCTGAAGTTATCACACTAACGTTTTACTTTAAACTTGTAATAAACATTCTAATACAGCAGCACTACAGTAATCTTTTGCTTTTAGCGCAGTTAGCAAAATAAACATTTTATTTAAAAAAAAAAAACGCTCAAAATGTAATCTGACTCTATGCCAGGTCTGATCTGGAAATATGTATAGCAAAAAAATGATCCAAAGAAACCACCTCCTAAAAATTTAAAACAAAAAATGCTTTAATATATAATTTAAAAGGTACATGGGCACCATGGCAAGGTAGGGAAAGGTAAAGAAACGGTCTACACCGTTATCATGGAGCAGGCGTGGCTAGCTGTGTATGCCGACCTGTGTGCGGATGACGTCACCCGGAAGCGACATTCGCGGGCGCGATCCGATATACGGCGCAGGTTTCGGCACAAGCGTGGAAACCTGCGCCGCCCGTAGTTGAGCTTGAAACTCGAGCTATCTCATATACGGCGCCGTCAGATGCTAAAGTGCCGTAAGTCTGACAAACTAGCGATGTCCAGAAATCTGCGTAAGTACAAATTTCTGGAGTCGCCAGTGACTTACGGCACTTTAGAAACTGCCGCCGCATAAAAAACCAGAGTAAGTTATTAAATAACCCGTACTGTCTAACACACCTCCCAAACATAGCCCAACACGTATACCCCTCTATCCGCAATCCCCCCTCTCACTCCTAACAATAAATATATTAACCCCTAAACCGCCGCTCCCGGACCCCGCCGCCAGCTACATTATCTATATTACCCCCTAATGTGAGCCCCCTACACCGCCGCCAGCTACATTATCTATATTACCCCCTAATGTGAGCCCCCTACACCGCCACTAGCTACATTATCTATATTACCCCCTAATGTGAGCCCCCTACACTGCTGCTAGCTACATTATCTATATTACCCCCTAATGTGAGCCCCCTACACCGCCGCTAGCTACATTATCTATATTACCCCCTAATCTGACCCCCCTACACCGCCGCTAGCTATATTAAATGTTTTACCCCCTAATGTGAGCCCCCTACCCCGCCGCTACCTATTTAAACTATATTAACCACTAATATTACCCCCCTACACCGCCACCACCTATTTAAACTATATTAACCCCTAATATGATCCCCCTACACCGCCGCCACCTATATTAAAATTATTAACCCCTAATCTAATCCCCCTATACCGCCGCCACCTATATTAAATTAATTAACCCTTAAAATACTAAAATATCACTAAACCTAAGTCTAACCCTACAAATAGCCCTGAAAAGGGCTTTTTGCGTGGCATTACCCCAAAGTAACCAGCTCTATTGCCAGCCCTTAAAAGGGCTTTTTGCAGGCCATTGCCCTAAAGTAACCAGCTCTTTTACCAGCCCTTAAAAGGGCTTTTTGCAGGGCAATGTCACAAAGTAATCAGCTCTTTTGCCTGTAATCTAAATCCCCCTACACCACCGCCACCTATATTAAATGTATTAACCCCTAATCTAATCCCCCTACACCGCCGCCACCTATATTAAAATTATTAACCCCTAATCTAATCCCCCTACACCGCCGCCACCTATATTAACTATATTAACCCTAATTATATTAGGGTTAATATAGTTAATATAGTTATTATATTATATATATTAACTATATTAACCCTAATTATATTAGGGTTAATATAGTTAATATAGTTATTATATTATATATATATATTAACTATATTAACCCTATCTAACTCTAACACCCCTAACTTAATTATTATTAAAATAAATCTAAATAACATTAATAATATTAACTAAATTATTCCTATTTAAATCTAAATACTTACCTATAAAATAAACCCTAAGATAGCTACAATATAATTAATAATTACATTGTAGCTATTTTACGGTTTATATTTATTTTACAGGTAACTTGGTATTTATTTTAACTAGGTACAATAGCTATTAAATAGTTAATAACTATTTAATAGCTACCTAGTTAAAATAATTACCAATTTACCTGTAAAATAAATCCTAACCTAAGTTACAAATACACCTACACTATCAATAAATTAAATAAATTACAAATATCTAAACTAAAATACAATTAAATACACTAAACTAAATTACAAAAACAAACAAACACTAAATTACAAAAAATAAAAAAAGATTACAAGAATTTTAAGCTACTTACACCTAATCTAAGCCCCCTAATAAAATAATAAAGCCCCCCAAAATAAAAAAATGCCCTACCCTATTCTAAATTAAAAAGTAACCAGCTCTTTTACCAGCCCTTAAAAGGGCTTTTTGTGGGGCATTTCCCCAAAGTAATCAGCTCTTTTGCCTGTAAAAAACCCCACAATACCACCCCCCAACATTACAACCCACCACCCACATACCCCTACTCTAAACCCACCCAAACCCCCCTTAAAAAAAACCTAACACTAACCCCCAGAAGATCTCCCTACATTGAGTCGTCTTCACCCAGCCGGGCCGAACTCTTCATCCAGATGTGGTCCTCCATCCCGGAGATCAGATTGAGCTTGCATTCTATTGGCTGATCGGAACAGCCAAGAGAATGCGAGCTCAATCTGATTGGCTGATTGGATCAGCCAATCGGATTGAACTTGAATCTGATTGGCTGATTGAATCAGCCAATCAGATTTTCTTACCTTAATTCCGATTGGCTGATAGAATCCTATCAGCCAATCAGAATTCGAGAGACGCCATCTTGGATGACGTCATTTAAAGGAAACTTCATTCATCGGGCCAGCTGGATGTTCCGCGTCGGAGGTCGGAAGAAGCCGGAAGAAAGAAGATTGAAGATTCCGCTTGGAGGAAGACTTCACCCCGATGGAGGACCTCTTCTTTGCCACTTGGATGAAGACATCGCCGGGATGGAAGACCTCTTCTTTGCCGCTTGGATGAAGACATCGCCCGGGATGGAAGACCTCTTCTTTGCCGCTTGGATGAAGACATCGCCGGGATGGAGGACCACATCTGGATGAAGAGTTCGGCCCGGCTGGGTGAAGACGACTCAAGGTAGGGAGATCTTCTGGGGGTTAGTGTTAGTTTTTTTTTAAGGGGGGTTTGGGTGGGTTTAGAGTAGGGGTATGTGGGTGGTGGGTTTTAATGTTGGGGGGTGGTATTGTGTTTTTTTTTACAGGCAAAAGAGCTGATTACTTTGGGGAAATACCCCGCAAAAAGCCCTTTTAAGGGCTGGTAAAAGAGCTGGTTACTTTTTAATTTAGAATAGAGTAGGGCATTTTTTTTTTTTGGGGGGCTTTATTATTTTATTAGGGGGCTTAGATTAGGTGTAAGTATCTTAAAATTCTTGTAATCTTTTTTTATTTTTTGTAATTTAGTGTTTGTTTGTTTTTGTAATTTAGTTTAGTGTATTTAATTGTATTTTAGTTTAGATATTTGTAGTTTATTTAATTTATTGATAGTGTAGGTGTATTTGTAACTTAGGTTAGGATTTATTTTACAGGTAAATTGGTAATTATTTTAACTAGGTAGCTAGTAAATAGTTATTAACTATTTAATAGCTATTGTACCTAGTTAAAATAAATACCAAGTTACCTGTAAAATAAGTATAAACCGTAAAATAGCTACAATGTAATTATTAATTATATTGTAGCTATCTTAGGATTTATTTTATAGGTAAGTATTTAGATTTAAATAGGAAAAATTTAGTTAATATTATTAATATTATTTAGATTTATTTTAATAATAATTAAGTTAGGGGTGTTAGAGTTAGATAGGGTTAATATAGTTAATATATATATAATATAATAACTATATTAACTATATTAACCCTAATATAATTAGGGTTAATATATATAATATAATAACTATATTAACTATATTAACCCTAATGTAATTAGGGTTAATATAGTTAATATAGGTGGCGGCGGTGTAGGGGGATTAGATTAGGGGTTAATAATTTTAATATAGGTGGCGGCGGTGTAGGGGGATTAGATTAGGGGTTAATACATTTAATATAGGTGGCTGCGGTGTAGGGGGATTTAGATTACAGGCAAAAGAGCTGATTACTGTGTGACAATGCCCCGCAAAAAAGCCCTTTTAAGGGCTGATAAAAGAGCTGGTTACTTTAGGGCAATGGCCCGCAAAAAGCCCTTTTAAGGGCTGGCAATAGAGCTGGTTACTTTAGGGTAATGCCACGCAAAAAGCCCTTTTCAGGGCTATTTGTAGGGTTAGACTTAGGTTTAGTGGTAGGGATATTTTAGTATTTTAGGGGTTAATTAATTTAATATAGGTGGCAGCGGGATAGGGGGATTAGATTAGGGGTTAATAATTTTAATATAGGTGGCGGCGGTATAGGGAGATTAAATTAGGGGTTAATAATTTTAATATAGCTGGTGGCGGGGTAGGGGGATTAGATTAGGGGTTAATAATTTTAATATAGCTGGCGGCGGGGTAGGAGCTCACATTAGGGGGTAGGTAATGTAGGTGGCGGCAGTGTAAGGAGCTCACATTAGGGGGTAGGTAATGTAGGTGGCGGCGGAGTAAGGGGCTCACATTAGGGGGTAGGTAATGTAGGTGGCGGCGGAGTAAGGGGCTCACATTAGGGGGTAGGTAATGTAGGTGGCGGCGGTGTAAGGAGCTCACATTAGGGGGTAGGTAATGTAGGTGGCGGCGGAGTAAGGAGCTCACATTAGGGGGTAGGTAATGTAGGTGGCGGCGGAGTAAGGGGCTCACATAAGGGGGTAGGTAATGTAGGTGGCGGCGGTGTAAGGAGCTCACATTAGGGGGTAGGTAATGTAGGTGGCGGCAGAGTAAGGGGCTCACATTAGGGGGTAGGTAATATAGGTGGTGGCGGTGTAAGGGGCTCACATTAGGGGGTAGGTAATGTAGGTGGCGGCGGAGTAAGGGGCTCACATTAGGGTGTAGTTAATGTAGGTTGCGGCGGGGTCCGGGAGCGGTGGTTTAGGGGTTAAATACTTTATTAGGGATTGCGGCGGGGGATCGCGGTTGACAGGTAGATAGACATTGCGCATGCGTTAGCTGTTAGGTTTTATTTTTCAGGTAGTTTAGGGAGTTACGGGGCTCCAATACACAGCGTAAGGCTTACTAAGCCTGCAATTTGTGGCGAGGTGAAAATGGAGTAAGATTTCTCCATTTTCGCCACGTAAGTCCTTATGCTGTATATTGGATACCAAACTGCGCTGGTTTGGTATACCTGTCTATGGGTCAAAAAACTACGGCCGAAGGCAGAAATATACGAACATAACTTCTATGTTACGCCGTATATGTGATACCAAACCAGCGCAAAATTTGGCGTCGCTGGCTTTTGCGGGGGACGATTTATATTGGATCGAGGCCCGCATGTGTTGAGAAGCACAACGCTGTATGCGGAGGATCGTATAGACCAGGACCGGAGCACACCGGAGTGTAAGGGATAGGGCTGACGAGTGGCCGTGGTCCCCCACCGGTTGAAGTGGCCAGTTGAATTCCTGTGGGCTTCCTTGGAGTGGTGAGTCAGGCTCAGTGACTAGCTGCATGCCAAGAATCTCTTTTTCACGCTACTTACCAGGTGTGACTGTGATTGTGACAGTGTTTATCTACCCGGCTTTTCACTTTACATGTGGAGTAACTTTTGTATTTTCTGGAAATATATATGTCTCATAGGTGCAAAAGTCAAAATTTTAACAGACTTTTCAATTTGCTTCTGTTGTCAAATTTACTGTGTTCACTTGGTATTCTTTTTTTAAAAGCATACCTAGATAGCCCCAGGAACCGAAATGCTCTGCATAGCACTAATATTCTGGGACTGACTAACTATGGCATAGTTTCCATTGATGTTGTAAACTGTATATACCTGTGGAAACAACAACCATCTCCATTACAGTCAATGCGTATGTTTGTATGAACACAAAGGATCAGCACAACACAATTCCAATTGCCAAAAGACTTCAAAAGTAGAATGTCCTGATGCAACACCTGACAGACCCACCTTCACTGGGTCTCAGCTTATAATCCAAAGAAAACACAAAGGTGGCACTCAGTCAGGTAACTGTACTAGACATGTGCATTTCGTTTCGGCCGATTCAGAGATTCTAATGCACCCGAATTTCGCCAATGCTCTTGTAAACTCCAATATTTGGGAGAAACGACAAGGACTATTTGTGAAAGAATACGTCAGCATTTAAATAATATAGAAAAAGGTAACGTTGAAACACGCCTTTATGACCATATTGTCTTTTAGCTATATGCAGTATATGAATTAAACTCACTGCCCATAGGCTATTGTATCACCCACCATTTTTAAGAAAAATTCACCACCTTAAGGAAATATACCACCTTAACATGCAATTAGCACCATCCAATCAAAAGCACTGGAAGGGTATTTAAACTGAAAATTTACAACTGAAAACTATCTTGATAAAGCCTTGATGACATTATACTAAAGTTACATACTGTGTATCAAGTTCACAAAATACACTGCGCAGAGTTAACAAGATACACTACCGATTTCTACATTGAATTTCCTGACAGTCTTACTATTGCGCACAGCCGAGAATTGGACAAAGCAGATTGGTTGCAAAACCCCTTGGGACCAATCTACGTCACTTACAGCTCATCCGAGACTTAAACGGATCATTCACTGAACGCGGACGGCGAAAGAACAAGCTGAGCTCCCACTGCGAGTGTGGTGTCTGGTATATACAAGGTACTATCCAGACTGGGGAGTATGTTACGTTTACAGTGAAACCGTGTGAAATTTATGATCTAAGAGAATGGATGTCCAAGGCATGATTGCGTTAAAGGGACATGCCACCCACATTTTTTCTTTTATGATTTAGAAAGAGAATGCAATTTTAAACATCTTTCTAATATACTTATATTATCTAATTTGTTTTATTCTCTTGATATTCTTTGATGAAAAGCATATCTAGATATGCTCACTAGCTGCTGATTGGTTGCTGCACATAGAAGCATCGTGTGATTGGCTCACCATGTGCATTGCTTTTTCTTCAACTAAGGATATTTAAAAAAATGAAGCAAAATAAATAGTGGAAGTAAATTGTAATGTTGTTTAAATTTCTATTCTCTATCTGAATCATGAAAGAAAGATTTTGGGTTTAGTGGCCCTTTAAGGTTACATTAACAGTACTTTGACAACTTTTATCAGTTAAAGTTTTCTTCTATAGGAATAGCAGTATATGTGACTGTTGGGATTTATCAACCGCATTAAAAAAAGGTGATACGTGACTTTTAATATAATAGACGCAGTGTGCAGTATTTTTAGCCCTATATGGTGGATTTTCTAATACAGACTTTTATTCTTGGCTAGCATATTTTATATGGCATATTAGTAAGCATTTTATACTGTCAGTGACAATTATCTGTGCGATCATTTGTATATTTGATTTTATACCATATATGGATATTTGTATACATATATAGTGCCACTAGTACTTTCCTCTGCACTTCTTGCGCTTCTCACACAAAACCTTACATACACATAACTATTTACTAACTACCTAGTTAAAATAAACACAAACTTACCTGTGAAATAAAAATAAAACCTAAGCTTACACTAATAAAACCTAACATTACAAAAAAACAAAAGAACCCTAAGATTACTAAAAATAAAAAAAAACTAACGGCTAGATTTGGAGTTTTGCGTTAGAAGGGGTGCGTTAGCTACGCGTGCTTTTTTCTGGCCGTACCTTTTAAATACCGCTGGTATTTAGAGTTCACAGAATGGCTGCGTTAGGCTCCAAAAAGGGAGCGTAGAGCATAATTTACCGCCACTGCAACTCTCAATACCAGCGGTGCTTACGGACGCGGCCAGCTTGTTCCGATCAGCCAATAGAATGCGAGCTCAATCTGATTGGCTGATTGGATTTTTCCTACCTTAATTCCGATTGGCTGATAGAATCCTATCAGCCAATCGGAATTCGAGGGACGCCATCTTGGATGACGTCCCTTAAAGGAGCCTTCATTCGTCGGTAGTCCGTCGGGCCAGCAGGATGTTCCGCGTCGGAGGTCTACAAGATGGATCCTGAAGAAAGAAGATTGAAGACCCCGCTTGGAAGATGACATCGCCGGGATGGAAGACTTCTTCAACGCCGCCTGGAGGATCACTTCATCGGATGGAAGACTTCTTCAGCGCCCCTTGGAGGATCACTTCTGCCGCTCCAGATGTCCTCTTCAGTTCTATCGGTGGCTCGGCTGAGTGAAGACGACTCAAGGTAGGATGAGCTTCAGGGGGGTAGTGTTAGGTTTATTTAAGGGGGGTTTGGGTTAGATTAGGGGTATGTGGGTGTTGGGTTTTAATGTTGGGGGGGAGTTGTATTTTTCTTTTACAGGCAAAATAGCAGTTTTCTTTGGGGCATGCCCCGCAAAAAGCCCTTTTAAGGGCTGGTAAGGTAAAAGAGCTTTGAACTTTTTTAATTTAGAATAGGGTAGGGCATTTTTTTATTTTGGGGGGCTTTGTTATTTTATTAGGGGGCTTAGAGTAGGTGTAATTAGTTTAAAATTGTTGTAATATTTTTCTAATGTTTGTAAATATTTTTTTATTTTTTGTAACTTAGTTCTTTTTTATTTTTTGTACTTTAGTTAGTTTATTTAATTGTATTTATTTGTAGGTATTGTATTTAATTAATTTATTGATAGTGTAGTGTTAGGTTTAATTGTAGATAATTGTAGGTATTTTATTTAATTAATTTATTGATAGTGTAGTGTTAGGTTTAATTGTAACTTAGGTTAGGATTTATTTTACAGGTAATTTTGTAATTATTTTAACTAGGTAACTATTAAATAGTTAATAACTATTTAATAGCTATTGTACCTGGTTAAAATAAATACAAAGTTGCCTGTAAAATAAATATTAATCCTAAAATAGCTACAATATAATTATAATTTATATTGTAGCTATATTAGGGTTTATTTTACAGGTAAGTATTTAGCTTTAAATAGGAATAATTTATTTAATAAGAGTTAATTTATTTCGCTAGATTTAAATTATATTTAACTTAGGGGGGTGTTAGTGTTAGGGTTAGACTTAGCTTTAGGGGTTAATACATTTATTATAGTAGCGGTGAGGTCCGGTCGGCAGATTAGGGGTTAATAATTGAAGTTAGGTGTCGGTGAGGTTAGGGAGGGCAGATTAGGGGTTAATACTATTTATTATAGGGTTATTGAGGCGGGAGTGAGGCGGATTAGGGGTTAATAACTTTATTATAGTAGCGGCGAGGTCTGGTCGGCAGATTAGGGGTTAATAAGTGTAGGTAGGTGTCGGCGACGTTGAGGGGGGCAGATTAGGGGTTAATAAATATAATATAGGGGTCGGCGGTGTTAGGGGCAGCAGATTAGGGGTACATAAGTATAACGTAGGTGGCGGCGGTGTGCGGTCGGCAGATTAGGGGTTAATAATTGTAGGTAGGTGGAGGCGACGTTGGGGGCGGCAGATTAGGGGTTAATAAATATAATATAGGGGTCGGCGGTGTTAGGGGCAGCAGATTAAGGGTTCATAGGGATAACATAGGTGGCGGCGGTGTGCGGTCGGCAGATTAGGGGTTAAAAAATGTATTATAGTGGCGGCGATGTGGGGGGGCCTTGGTTTAGGGGTACATAGGTAGTTTATGGGTGTTAGTGTACTTTAGGGCACAGTAGTTAAGAGCTTTATGAACCGGCGTTAGCCCAGAAAGCTCTTAACTCCTGTTTTTTTTCTGCGGCTGGAGTTTTGTCGTTTTTCATTTCTAACGCTCACTTCAGCCACGACTCTAAATACCGGCGTTAGAAAGATCCCATTGAAAAGATAGGATACGCAAATGGCGTAGGGGGATCTGCGGTATGGAAAAGTCGCGGCTGGAAAGTGAGCGTTAGACCCTTTAATGACTGACTCCAAATACCAGCGGGCGGTAAAAACCAGCGTTAGGAGCCTCTAACGCTGGTTTTGACGGCTAACGCAAAACTCCAAATCTAGGCGTAAGATTACTAAAAAATTTAAACTACAATTACAAAAATAAAAAACTACCATAAAAAAAATAACAAACAAAATGATACAAAATAATAAAAATGATTCCTATTCTAATACCCCATTAAAAAAAAAATACACCCCAAAATAAAAAAAATCCCTAATCTATAATAAACTACCAATAGTCATTTAAAGTTAACAGCTCTTTTGCTAAAAAAAATATAAACAAACACCCCCTAACATTACAAACCCCCACCCCACAAAGCCACAAAATAAAAAAATCTAACTAAAAAAAACCTAATCTACCCATTGCCCTGAAAAGGGCATTTGTACAAGCATTGCCCTTAAAAGGGCATTCAGCTCTTTTACTGCCCTTAAAAGGGCATTCAGCTCTTTTTCGGTCCATTAAATACCTAACCTAAAAAAAAAACACCCCAAAAAAACTAAACAAAAAAGCCTAACACTAACTCCAAAATCGGTACTCACAGTTGCTGAAGTTCAGCAAAAGATCTTCATCCCAGCGGCGAAGCATCTTCTTCCAGGCGGCTCCATCTTCATCCATCGCAGCATCTTCTTCACCCCTGCGGAGGCAGAACGGTCAATGTCCATAATCTAATCAAAAAACAATTAGATGTTATCAAAGAACTTGAAGAGAACGAAAACATAGTCATAAAACCGGCATCGTTATCATACATAGCGGTGACTATACAAACATGTGTAACATAATTTTGGAAGATCAAAATACATATAAAAAGATACAATACAATCTTAAAGAATATGTTGGACATAGCAGAAGTCGAGGGCATCTTAAATGAAAAAGAGAAAAGGTATTTGGTACAGGAACATTCTAGAATCCCCTTATTTTATGGACTGTCAAAAATCCATAAGCCCCTAGTCTCCCCCCCTGGAAGACCTATAATTTCTGGCATAGGGTCTGTAACTTCCAACATATCAGAATACATCAACATATACCTACAGAAGTATGTTAGAAGTCTCCCCTCCTATCTAAGAGATTCAAATGCCATTTTAAAAATTATAGAGGACACAGTTTGGATAGATAACTATATTCTAGTTACATGCGATGTTGCTTCATTATACACTTGCATAGACCATAAGGACGGTATTGGAGCAGTGAGACATTTCTTAGAAAAAGACACAAAGCTTAAAAGGAAACAATCAGAATTTTTATTGGAAGGGATCAAGTACATTCTAACTCATAACTATTTTTATTTTTAGCAACAATACTATTTACAATTATGAGGGACGGCTATGGGGACCAGATTTGCCCTGAGCTACACAAACCTCTTTATGGGATTATGGGAATCCCTGTTTCTTGAGTCTTGTGAGCATGCGGCAAATCTGGTCCTATATAGACGTTATATTGACTACATCATAATTATCTGGAAGGGGTCAGAATCCCTTTCTTATAGAAATGAATAACAACAACAAAAATCTGAGGTTTGCAAGGGAGCAAAGTAAGACAAAAATTTAGAGATATTCACACATGAAGGCAAATTAAATACAAGAACATATTTCAAAACCGTCAATGCAAATAATTATGTGCATCAAACTAGCTGCCATCACCAGAGATGGAAAAAGAATATACCAAAAAACCAATTACTAAGGATCAGAAAAAATGTAGTAACGTAGACTATAATGAACAAACAGAAATGCTTAAAGCAAAGTTCCTTGCACGAGTATATGATGCAAAAGAAATAGACAAAATTAAAGGGACAATTAGCACTAGCCTACTTCGAAAAAAACCTAGAGACACGTAATGATGGAAAACTTTATTCCTTTCATTACTACTTACTGCAAAAACAAATATCTGCTAGAGAAAATCATAAAAAAACATTGGACTATCCTAAAAAGTGATAATAGATTAGGAGAACTACTACTACAGAACCCAAATATAGTATACATAGGCGTGAAATCTCAAATCTATAGCTCCCACTGAGCAAAATAAACGAGGAATTAACTCAAATAAAGATCTATTAGGGAATGAGATTAGAGGCTTCTACCCATGTCTAAAGTGTAAAGCATGTAAACACTCCAAGAAAACTAATACCTTCAAATCTAATATTACAGGGAATAAACATAAAATACATGACTTAATAAGATGTACTGACAGGAACACAATCTACCTACTAGAATGCAAATTTGGGAAACAGTATATAGGGGAATCAGAAAGGCCCTTTAGGGATAGGATCAGAGAGCATACTCTGGCCCCTAGTTATCAAGCCGTCAACCTCAAATACGCTGGAATTCCGCAGCGTATTTGTGGCGAGGCTGATTCGCCTAAGTTATCAAGCCCTACACACCGGCAAAAGTAGAATTTTGTGACGTAAGCTTCGATCCGCCGGACTCAGTCCGACACAGATCGATTCTTACGTCACTCCAGATGTTCCGCACACAAGTTCGGAACAATCTGACTACTTTTGCTAGTTATCAAAAAACTAGCAGGTACGCTCGGCACTTTTCCAGCCCAGCGTACCTGGTTTTCTATCCGCCGCCCTGGAGGCGGCGGATCCCATAGGAATCAATGGGAGTCTGACCATAGTGAAAGTTCATGTTCACTGCTGCCCGACATCCCATTGATTTCTATGGGAGATGTCTGCACCTAACAGCCTAACATGTACCCCGAGTCTAAACACCCCTAATCTGTCCTCCCTACACCGCCGCAACTAAATAAATGTATTACCCCCTAAACCGCCGCCCCCGGACCCCGCCGCCACTATAATAAATATGTTAACCCCTAAACCGCCACTCCCGGACCCCGCCGCAACTATAATATATATGTTAACCCCTAAACCGCCGCTCCCGGACCCCGCCGCCACCTACATAATACCTATTAACCCCTATCCTGCCCCCCCTACACCGTTGCCACTATAATAAATTTATTAACCCCTATCCTGCCCCCCCTACACCGCCGCCACTATAATAAATTTATTAACCCCTATCCTGCCCCCCCTACACCGCCGCAACTATAATAAAATTATTAACCCCTAACACCCCCCTAACTTAAATATTAATTAAATACATCTAAATATTATAACTCTTATTAACTAAATTAATCCTATTTAAAACTAAATACTTACCTTTAAAATAAACCCTAATATAGCTACAATATAAATAATAATTATATTGTAGCTATTTTAGGATTTATTTTTATTTTACAGGCAAATTTCAATTTATTTTAACTAGGTACAATAGCTATTAAATAGTTATTAACTATTTAATAGCTACCTAGTTAAAATAAAGACAAATTTACCTGTAAAATAAAAACTAACCTAAGTTACAATTACACCTAACACTACACTATCATTAAATAAATTATTCCTATTTAAAACTAAATACTTACCTGTAAAATAAACCCTAAGATAGCTACAATGTAATTAATAATTACATTGTAGCTATTTTAGGATTTATATTTATTTTACAGGTAACTTTGTATTTATTTTAGCTAGTTAGAATAGTTATTAAATAGTTATTAACTATTTAATAACTACCTAGCTAAAAGAAATACAAAATTACCTGTAAAATAAATTAAAAAAAAATCCTAACCTAAGTTACATTTAAACCTAACACTACACTATCATTAAATTAATTAAATAAATTACCTACAAATAACTACAATTAAATACAATTAAATAAACTAACTAAAGTATAAAAAATAAAAAAAAATAAGTTACAAAGAAAATAAAAAAAGTTACAAACATTTAAAAAATATTACAACAATTTTAAGCTACTTACACCTAATCTAAGCCCCCTAATAAAATAACAAAGCCCCCCAAAATAAAAAAATGCCCTACCCTATTCTACATTAAAAAGTTAACAGCTCTATTACCTTACCAGCCCTTAAAAGGGCCTTTTGCGGGGCATGCCCCAAAGAAATCAGCTCTTTTGCCTGTAAAAAAAAAATACAACCCCCCCAACATTAAAACCCACCACTCACATACCCCTAATCTAACCCAAACCCCCCTTAAATAAACCTAACACTACCCCCCTGAAGATCATCCTACCTTTAGCCGTCTTCAGCCAGCCGACCACCGATGGAACAGAAGAAGACATCCGGAGTGGCAGAAGTCATCATCCAAGGGGCGCTGAAGAAGTCTTCCATCCGATTGAAGTCCTCATCCAAGGGGCGCTGAAGAAGTCTTCCATCCGGTTGAAGTCATCATCCAAGGGGCGCTGAAGAAGTCTTCCATCCGATTGAAGTCAACATCCAGGCGGCGTCTTCAATCTTCATCCATCCGGAGCGGAGCCATCTTCAGACAAGCCGACGCGGAGCCATCTTCTTCCACCGACGACTGAACGACAAATGACGGTTCCTTTAAGTGACGTCATCCAAGATGGCGTCCCTCGAATTCCGATTGGCTGATAGGATTCTATCAGCCAATCGGAATTAAGGTAGGAAAAATCTGATTGGCTGATTAAATCAGCCAATCAGATTGAAGTTCAATCAGATTGACTGATCCAATCAGCCAATCAGATTGACCTTGCATTCTATTGGCTGTTCTGATGACTTCAATCGGATGGAAGACTTCTTTAGCGCCCCTTGGATGATGACTTCTGCCGCTCCGGATGTCTTCTTCTGTTCCATCGGTGGTCGGCTGGCTGAAGATGGCTAAAGGTTGGATGATCTTCAGGGGGGTAGTGTTAGGTTTATTTAACCCCTTAAGGACCAGCGACGTACCCTGTATGTCGCTGACCATTTTTTGGGACTTGATTGTTTTATAGCGCGGTCTTGCCACCAGCGTTGAGACTGCTCTATTCCACAAAGCCTGCTGGAGGGAGGGAATTAATAGCGTGTTCATGCTAGACTTGTGCTATTATGTCCTGAAAAAACCCTTAACGACTAGTGACATACAGGGTACATTGTGGTCATTAAGGGGTTAAGGGGGGTTTGGGTTAGATTAGGGGTATATGGGTGGTGGGTTTTAATGTTGGGGGGGTTGTATTTATTTTTTACAGTCAAAAGAGCTGATTTCTTTGGGGCATGCCCCGCAAAAGGCCCTTTTAAGGGCTGGTAAGGTAATAGAGCTGTTAACTTTTTAATGTAGAATAGGGTAGGGCATTTTTTTTATTTTGGGGGGCTTTGTTATTTTATTAGGGGGCTTAGATTAGGTGTAAGTAGCTTAAAATTGTTGTAATATTTTTTAAATGTTTGTAACTTTTTTTTTTTTTTTTGTAACTTATTTTTTTTTTATTTTTTGTACTTTAGTTAGTTTATTTAATTGTATTTAATTGTAGTTATTTGTAGGTAATTTATTTAATTAATTTAATGATAGTGTAGTGTTAGGTTTAATTGTAACTTAGGTTAGAATTTATTTTACAGGTAATTTTGTATTTCTTTTAGCTAGGTAGTTATTAAATAGTTAATAACTATTTAATAACTATTCTAACTAGCTAAAATAAATACAAAGTTACCTGTAAAATAAATATAAATCCTAAAATAGCTACAATGTAATTATTAATTACATTGTAGCTATCTTAGGGTTTATTTTACAGGTAAGTATTTAGTTTTAAATATAAATAATTTATTAAAGTATAGTGTAGTGTTAGGTGTAATTGTAACTTAGGTTAGTTTTTATTTTACAGGTAAATTTGTCTTTATTTTAACTAGGTAGCTATTAAATAGTTAATAACTATTTAATAGCTATTGTACCTAGTTAAAATAAATTGAAATTTGCCTGTAAAATAAAAATAAATCCTAAAATAGCTACAATATAATTATTATTTATATTGTAGCTATATTAGGGTTTATTTTAAAGGTAAGTATTTAGTTTTAAATAGGATTAATTTAGTTAATAAGAGTTATAATATTTAGATGTATTTAATTAATATTTAAGTTAGGGGGGTGTTAGGGTTAGGGTTAGACTTAGGTTTAGGGGTTAATAATTTTATTATAGGATGCGGCGGTATAGGGGGGGCAGGATAGGGGTTAATAAATTTATTATAGGTGGCGACGGTGTAGGGGGGGCAGATTAGGGGTTAATAAGTTTAATATAGGTGGCGGCGGGGTCCGGGAGCGGCGGTTTAGGGGTTAAACAATTTATTTAGTTGCGGCGGGGTCCGGGATCGGCAGGATAGGGGTTAATAAATTTATTATAGGTGGCGGCGGTATAGGGGGGGGCAGGATAGGGGTTAATAGGTATAATGTAGGTGGAGGCGGGGTCCGGGAGCGGCGGTTTAGGGGTTAATCAGTTTATTAGAGTGGCGGTGGGCTCCGGGAGCGGCAGTTTAGGGGTTAATACATTTATAAGGATAGGGGTTAATAAATTTATTATAGGTGGCGACGGTGTAGGGGGGGCAGATTACGGGTTAATAAGTTTAATATAGGTGGCGGCGGGGTCCGGGAGCAGCGGTTTAGGGGTTAAACAATTTATTTAGTTGCGGCGGGGTCTAGGAGCGGCGGTTTAGGGGTTAATAACTTTATTTAGTTGCGGGGGGCTCCGGGGGCGCCGGTATAGTGGGTAGAACAGTATAGTTAGTGTGGGTGCTTAGTGACAGCTTATCAATAAAGCTTTAAAAAAGCCGAAGAGCAGCGAGATCGGATGAGTGATAACTATCACAGTCTGCTGCTCATCGCCCCGTACTTGGTGCGCGGCTTTTTGACAGATTTATTGATAACTTTGGCAAGATTTTTCAGGTCCGCGGCGGCGATGGTAGGCGAGCTTAGGCGGGCGTATTTGGGCCGGCGATGGCAGGTAAGTAGACACGTTGATAACTAGAGGCCTCTATATGGTCAATAGTAAACTTTGGAAAAGAAAGAAATACCCTGACATTTCAAAGAATGCAACAATAAATTGGAGATGAAAAATGTCTCTCATACACTGGTATTGCTAAAGTTAAGAGAAATTGGAGAGGGACAGATATGCATAGAAACCTCCTAAAACTAGAGACCAAATGGATCTATGAATTAAAAACCATGACATCAAGAGGTCTAAACCAAGAAATCGAGATAGGATGCTTCCTCTCAGACTAATATTACCTTAACACAATATATTTAATATTTTCAACACTTTACCATGTTTTTTACCACCCTTTTTTTAGCTTTTCCTTAAGTTTTTTACTAAAAAGTTTTGAGTTTCCCATTATGAACCCACTATATTAAATAAAAGCTCCTAAAGAAATGGGCATTGCCATTTATCCATAGCACAGATATTTATTAAACTATTTTTTCTTATATGCACCTCTCCTAAATGCACTTTTGAAATACAGCAGCACTTTTAATAAACCATTCTATATGCACCCCTACATACACTTTAAAACATTATGTAGCATATAAGTGCTACTAATGTATCTTTTAGCATAATGTACTACTATTGTTTTTCACGAATATATAATTTTGTGTTATTTAAGATAATGGACCTTAGTGTCTGTGATGAGAGTGGGAAATGACGTCACCGGATGGGGGCATGGTTTAGGGCCGTTATTGGCTATGTGGCAGTTATCAAGTCAGATGTATTGTGCAAGCTGTATACTTCTATACTCTGCAATAAAATAGCGTTGTACCTTCTATGCTGTGTCATGCATCTCATGACATGGTGTCAGAAGTTCTGGCCTGTGCTTCTGTTTCCTGATCAATGACGATGTCGCAGGGGGTACACTGCAGTGTACCCCACCTGAGCCTTTTGATTTCTCTCAGACTGCAGCTTGGCCCACATGGCATCAGCGGTTTCAATGCTTCAGGATTGCTTCCAAGCTGGACAAGGAGAGTGGTGAAGTACAAGTTAATTCTCTTTTATACTCTATGGGGAAAGATGTGGAGCCAGTGTTCAATGCCTTTACTTTCCAAGAAGGGGAAGAATTTGACTTTGAAATAGTTATGAATAAACTCAGTGCCCCCTTTGTACCCAAAAGAAATGTGATTCGTGAGAGGGCTTGTTTTCACAAACATGCTCAGCGTGTGGGAGAATCTGTGGAGGCATTTGTGCACAGCTTGTATGAACTAGCTGAATTCTGTGAGTTTGGTGTTGCTAAAGAGGAGCAAATCAGAGACAGAATAGTCATAGGAATTGCAGATGCTGAAGTCTCACTGAAGCTACAGTTGGAGGCTGATTTAACATTGGATGGGGCTATTAGGATGGCCCGCCAGAGTGAACTGGTGAAAAAGCAAAGTGTTGATATGAGGTCTGAGAGTATTGTGGATGAAGTGCAGCAATTCTGGAGAGCTGCTAGTGAAAGGCACAGTGTGAGGGGTAGACCAAGGGCAACAGATAGGCCCAGAAGCGGATAGGTGCAGCATGCTCCCTGCACGCAGTGTAACCGTACCCATGATCAGAGTGTTGTATGCCCTTCTAAAGACAAAAGATGTAGAAAATGTAACCGAATGGGCCATTTTGAAGTGGTGTGTAAAACTGAATATATTAAAGAGATGCAGATGGATAGTCACCAGGAGGGTCAAGAAGTGCCCTTTGTTGTGTCTGTTGTGGAACGGTCTGGTTCAGATGAAGATTGGGGAGTTACTCTGACTGTAATGGGAGCCAAAGTTGCCTTTAAGTTTGACACAGGAGCAGACATCACTGTTATGTCCCTTGCAGCATTCATAAAACTACCTTGACAGCCTCAGCTGGCGAAAGTTACAATTAAAGTTCATAGTCCTGGTGGCCGCATCGATTGTGCGGGGAAATTTCTTGCCAGCTGCGAGTACAAGCAGAGGAAATTCCCCATGTGGGTACATGTGATTAGAGGTCAGTGTGTTAACAACCTATTGAGCAGAAAAGCAGCCTGTGGTTTGGGCCTGGTCACCAGAGTGAATGAGATTTAAAAAGACATGTTTGGTGAATTGGGCCTACTGAATTGTAACCCAGTCCGAATATCACTGAAAGGTGACGCAGTCCCATACAGCATTACAACTCCTCGTAGAATTCCATTCCCGCTCATGCCTCAAGTGGAGAAGGAACTTCTGCGTATGAAGAATATGGGAGTAATTGAAGAGGTTGTTGAAGCAACTGACTGGTGTGCCCCCATTGTGCCTGTTGCGAAGAAAAACGGGAAGGTACACATCTTGAAGAGGCTGAATGAGGTGGTGAAGAGAGAGAGATATGTGCTGCCGACACTTGAAGACATAGTTCCGAAATTGGCTGGGGCGAAGTTCTTCTCTACACTGAATGCTTCCAGCGGCTTCTGGCAAATACCTCTAGATCCAAAGTGCTGCAAACTGACTACCTTCATTACACCGGTAGGTCGGTTTTGCTTCTGCAGACTCCCCTTCGGGATATCCTCTGCTCCTGAAATCTTTCAAAGAGAGATGAGTTCTCTCCTAAGGGACCATGAGGACACAGCAGTCGTCATTGACGACATTTTGGTGTGTGGGTCTACATTGGAAAAACATGATCAGCGATTGAGCTGTGTGCTGCAGACCATTAGAGAATCCGGGCTGAAATTAAATAATGCCATTTTAGGAAAGCTGAGTTATGTTACTTTCGGCATATCATCAATGGGGATGGCATCAAGCCGCACCCTGATAAAATCCGTGCTATTGAACAGATGAAAAATCCTTCTGATGTACATGAGCTGAGACAAATATTGGGCCTTGTAAATTATGTGGGCAGGTTCCTTCCAGATTTATCCACAATACTACACCCTATCACAGAGTTGCTAAAGAAAGATGTTGCCTGGGTTTGGGGACCTTCACAGGAAGAATCCTTTGTGCAGGTCAAGTCCCTGCTGGAGTCTGCCCAGTGTTGGGGTTCTATGACCCTTCCAAAAAGACTGTGGTTAGTGCTGATGCGAGCAGTTATGGGTTAGGGGTCACCCTCCTGCAGTTGAATGAGAACAAACTACAGCCCATCACCTACTGTTCCCGTACACTGACGGCTGCTGTGTCAAAGTACTCTCAAATTGAGAAAGAGTGCCTGGCTGCAGTTTGGGCCTGTGAGCGCTTCCAGCGTTATCTAGTGGGTTTAGAGAAATTTAGTCTGGAGACTGACCATAAACCGCTAGTCCCTCTAATAAACTCCTATGATATTGACAAAACACCCCTAAGATGCCAGAGACTCCTGATGAGGCTGCTCAGGTTCCACGTTCAGGCAGTGCATGTGCCGGGGAAACAACTGGTAGTGGCAGATACACTTTCTAGGCTCCTGCTGGCTGCTGCTGAAGAATCTTCAACAGAATCAGATGTGAAAGTATATGTAGATTCAGTTCTGGCATCCAAATCCATTTTGTCAGGGAAGCTAGAGCAAATAAGAAAGGAGACATATTTAGATACTGACCTTCAAAAAGTTATTAAGTACATAAAAGAAGGTTGGCCCGAGAGCCGGGGAGCCTGGATGTCTTTAAGTTCTTACCAGTCAGAAAGGTCGCAGCTCACAGAACTGAATGGGTTGGTGCTGTTCCAGGACCACATTGTTATTCCTGTTAGCATGCAGCAGGAGATGTTAAACAGGAATTATGATGGTCACTTGGGCATTACAAAGTGCAGAGAAAGGGCAGCTACGGCAGTATGGTGGCCTGGGATCAGTTCCGACATCACAAGCCATTTGTCAAAATGTGCCTTTAGCCGAGAACGCCGGCCTACTCAGAGAAGGGAGCCCTTGATTTCTACTCCGCTGCCTGCAGGCCCGTGGCAGAAAATAGCTGCTGATTTGTGCGAATTGCACGGGAAAAAGTACCTAGTCGTGATTGACTACTATTCCAGGTATTTGGAGATTGCACCCTTGAATGAGATCACAAGTCAAGCCGTTATCACTCGTCTCAAGAGCTTGTTCACCTAGTGGGGCATACCAATGGAGTTAGTGAGTGATAACGAAATGCAGTTTGCTTCCACGGAGTTCAGTTCTTTCAGCAATGAATATGATTTTGTCCATTCTACGTCGAGTCCACATTACTCGCAGGCCAATGGAATGGCTGAAAGGGCAGTTCAAACAACAAAGTTCATTTTGAAGCAATCTGAGCTGTACCTAGCCCTCTTGTCCTATAGGTCAACTCCCATTCAAGCCACAGGTTTTAGCCCAGCACAGCTGATGCTAGGACACCAGATTTGCACCACTTTACCCTCTGTGGGTGTCTTCCAGCCAACTAGTTCTGTTCCTCGGGATGAGGTCCTTAGGTGGGATGAAGAGGCTAAAAGGGGCTATTGATTCTTCTACGACAGGAGACACTCTGTGAGGCCCTTGCAGGAGCTGAATGTGGGGCAAAGTGTCAGAGTTAAACTGGATGATGAGAAGAAATGGAAGACGCCTACTACAGTAATTGGATGCTCTCCAGAATCAAGGTCTTATGTAGTCCTTACTGATGAAGGGACAGTCACACGTCGAAACCAAAAACAACTTCAGCCTGTACCTGAGAGTTTGGGACTGGATGCCTCAGTACCACCGCTGGTAGGATCCCCTGTTTTAAGAGGGTTGCCTTCCCCTCAGCAAGATCACAGCGGGGATACTTCTTTTCTTCCAGTAGACTCTCAATTAACTTCTTCTGTATCAGAGGACAGTTCATGTAAAATGACATCTAGTGGAATAGTGGTGAAATTTCCAGCCCGATATCGGGATTAGCACTAGTTAGAGCAGTGACCGGAAGTATGGTCAGAATAATCCCATGGTCACTGTGGACTAGGGTAGTCTACCCCGATGTTCAAGTCAGGATTGTATTTCATGTTGTTTATATATATTCTCTTTAACTTGTTATTTGTTATATACTAAACAAAACTATTTCTTTAAGCTTCTTGTATACCTTGTTATTTGATGTATTCAAAGGAAAAAAATGTATGCTTTGTCCTTTGAAAAGGGGGAAGATGTGATGAGAGTGGGAAGTGATGTCACCGGATGGGGGCATGGTTTAGGGCCGTTATTGGCTATGTGGCAGTTACCAAGTCAGATGTATTGTGCAAGCTGTTTACTTCTATGCTCTGCAATAAAATAGCGTTGTACCTTCTATGCTGTGTCCTGCATCTCATGACAGTGTCATCTATATATAGCAGTATTCTTATCTCTCTATTTTATCTCTCTTTTTTATTTTTCACTCTTTGAATTGCAAATTGTATGCATAAGCAATATTGGGATATGCACTATTGTATTCCTATTTATATGTCAAAACCCGATGAATGCAAAAGTAACATACAACATTGTATAATCAATCAATTAACCACTACAATCAAATCATCAAATCTGAGCTTTAAAAAGCGCCATCCACCACCAGTAAGAACAGAGCTTGAGAACGGCCATCTTCCAAAACGCGTTGCTCTAAATCTGCCCTGTCAGGGTATCCGTAGTTTTTTTTTCCTGACCCTCGTGACTATAGCAGGTATTTGAAACTCATAGAGTGATATTCTCCAGCTCACTGAAAATGAGTTCTAAAAGAGGGACTAGCCAAAAGAGGTTTGCTGCATAACTAGAGACCGCTCCTCCAGAAGGGAATCACTGAGGGAGGACATCTTTCGAAATTCAAGGTGTAAGTACTTAATAACACCTATATTTAAAATTACTTCCATACTTGTGACAAGGATTTCCTCTCTCACTACAGGAATTGGGGATTTTTCTCCTGCTATTATTTAATAGCTATTTGCTTTTTCAACTGGATCCCGGATTGAATTTATATTCTATTGGCCACATTTCCACGTTCAATTTATGAACTCATTATGAACGCATTGTGACAATATTAATCTATGTAGTGGATCTACACATTATCTGGCTCACAACTGAAGTCCGGTGTGCAGCAGCACACACATTATAGTGTCCATCGGCTAGATTACGAGTTTTGCGTTATGAGTGAAAAAGCAGCGTTATGGGTTATAACGCTGCTTTTTCACTACCGCTGCTATTACGAGTCTTGTCAAAAAAGCTGTACTGCACAATTTTTTGGTCGTAATGCAAATTAACTTACGCAATTTACGTAAAGTCTTTTTTCAATGGGACTACCATAGTGCCGATATAACAAACTTTTTCTGGGAGACCAAAAAGTGAGCGATACAGCCTATACCGCAAGATTTGTAACGCAATCTAAAGTCAGTAGTTATGAGTTTTACGCTACAAAGCTGTAGCATAAAACTCATAACTTAAATGTTAAAAAGTACACTAACACCCATAAACTACCTATTAACCCCTAAACCGAGGCCCTCCTGCATCGCAAACACTAAAATAAAATTATTAACCCCTAATCTGCCGCTCCCGACAACGCCGCCATTATAATAAACATATTAAGCCCTAAACCGCCGCACTCCTGCATCGCAAACACTAGTTAAATATTATTAACCCCTAATCTGCCGCCCCTAACATCGCCGCCACCTACCTACATTTATTAACCCCTAATCTGCCGCTCCGGACATCGCTATAATAAACATATTATTAACCCCTAAATCTAACCCTAACTTTAATAATTAAAATAAATCTAAATAAAACCTACTATTAATAACTAAATAATTCCTATTTAAAACTAAATACTTACCTGTAAAATAAACCCTAAGCTAGCTACAATATAACTAATAGTTACATTGTATCTAGCTTAGGTTTTATTTTTATTTCACAGGCAAGTTTGTATTTATTTTAACTAGGTAGAATAGTTACTAAATAGTTATTAACTATTTACTAGCTACCTAGCTAAATTAAATACAAATTTACCTGTGAAATAAAACCTAACCTGTCTTACACTAACACCTAACCTTACACTACAATTCAATCAGTTACCTAAATTAAATACAATTACCTAAATTAAATACAATTACCTAAATTACAAAAAAACAAACAAACACTAAATTACACAAAATAAAAAAAGAAATGATCAGATGTTTAAACTAATTACACCTAATCTAATAGCCCTATCAAAATAAAAAAGGCCCCCCCCCAAAATAAAAAAAAAACCCTAGCCTAAACTAAACTACCAATAGCCCTTAAAAGGGCCTTTTGCGCGGCATTGCCCCAAAGAAATCAGCTCTTTTACCTATAAAAAAAAATACAAACAACCCCCCAACAGTAAAACCCACCACCCACACAACCAACCCCCAAATAAAATCCTAACTAAAAAAACCTAAGCTCCCCATTGCCCTGAAAAGGGCATTTGGATGGGCATTGCTCTTAAAAGGGCATTTAGCTCTTTTTCAAGTGCCCAAACCCTAATCTAAAAATAAAACCCACCCAATAAACCCTTAAAAAACCTAACACTAACCCCCGAAGATCCACTTACAGTTTTGAAGACCGGACATCCATCCTCAACGAAGCCGGGAGAAGTCTTCATCCAAGCGGCAAGAAGTCCTCAACGAAGCCGGGAGAAGTCTTCATCCAAGCCGGCAGAAGTGGTCCTCCAGACGGGCAGAAGTTTTTATTCAGACGGCACCTTTTATCTTCATCCATCCGGCACGGAGCGGGTCCATCTTCAAGACATCCGGCGTGGAGCATCCTCTTCAATCGAAGTCTTCTTCCAGAATGAAGGTTCCTTTAAGTCCAAGATGGCGTCCCTTGAATTCCGATTGTCTGATAGAACAGCCAATCGGAATTAAAGATGAAAAAATCCTATTGGCTGATGCAATCAACCAATAGGATTGAGCTTCAATCTTATTGGCTGATCCAATCAGCCAATAGGATTGAGCTTGCATTCTATTGGCTAATTGGAACAGCCAATAGAATGCAAGCTCAATCCTATTGGCTGATTGCATCAGCCAATAGGATTTTTTCACCTTCAATTTCAATTGGCTGTAGGTTTTTTTTAAGGGTTTATTGGGTGGGTTTTATTTTTAGATTAGGGTTTGGGCACTTTAAAAAGAGCTAAATGCCCTTTTAAGGGCAATGCCCATCCAAAGAGCTTAGGTTTTTTTAGTTAGGATTTGGAGGGGTTGGTTGTGTGGGTGGTGGGTTTTACTGTTGGGGGGTTGTTTGTATTTTTTTTAAAGGTAAAAGAGCTGATTTCTTTGGGGCAATGCCCCGCAAAAGGCCCTTTTAAGGGCTATTAGTAGTTTAGTTTAGGCTAGGGTTTTTTTTTATTTCAGGGGGGCTTTTTTATTTTGATAGGGCTATTAGATTAGGTGTAATTAGTTTAAATATCTGATAATTTCTTTTTTTATTTTGTGTAATTTAGTGTGGTTTTTTTAATTTAGGTGATTGTATTTAACCCCTTAACGACCGAGGACGTGCCGGGTACGTCCTCTAAAAAAAGTCACTTAACGACCAAGGACGTACCCTGCACATCCTCGGTCTGGAAAGCAGCTAGAAGCGATCCTGCTCGCTTCCAGCTGCTTTCCGGTTATTGCAGTGATGCCTCGATATCGAGGCATCCTGCAATAACCTTTTGTAGCCATCCGATGCAGAGAGAGCCACTCTGTGGCCCTCTCTGCACCGGACATCCATGGCTTTTATTGTTGGTGGGTGGGAGCCTGTGTGGGAGGCGGTGGCGGCCATCGATGGCCCTGGTGATGTGGAGGGGGGCGGGATTGTGGGCGGGGATGACCGGGGGCACGCACAGACACGCGCACGTGCACGGGGAGGCAGGGGCAGGCGCGTGCATGGGGAGGGAGCGGGTGGGAACCGCTACACTACAGAAAATTTTAACTGAAAAGGGGGGGGAAGGTAAAAAAAAACAACATAGGGTCATCAGGGGGTGTTGGGTTGCTCTGTGGAGGGAGGGAAGCTACACTACAGAAAAAAAATGGGAGAAAAAAATTAAAAAACATTTTTTTCTGCAAACTGGGTACTGGCAGACAGCTGCCAGTACCCAAGATGGCCCCTAATAAGGTAGAGGGGGAGTTTTAGAGAGCTGTTTGGGGGGGATCAGGGAGGTTGGGGGCTAAAGGGGGAATCTACACATATACAAATATTCTACACATATGTAAATATGCCCAAAAAATAAAAAAAATAAAAAAAAGATACCTTTTATTTTAGTACTGTCAGACTTTCTGCCAGTACTTAAGATGGCGGGGACAATTGTGGGGTGGAGAAGGGAAGGAAGCTGTTTGGGAGGGATCAGAGGGTGTGATGTGTCAGGTGGGAGGCTGATCTCTACACTAAAGCTAAAATTAACCCTGCAAGCTCCCTACAAACTACCTAATTAACCACTTCACTGCTAGCCATAATACATGTGTGTAATTACCAAAAAGCAATGCCAAAGTCATTTATGTCTGCTATTTCTGAACAAAGGGGATCCCAGAGAAGCATTTACAACCATTTGTGCCATAATTGCACAAGCTATTTGTAAATAATTTCAGTGAGAAAACTAAAATTCTGAAAAATGTAACGTTTTTTTTTCATTTGATCATATTTGGCGGTGAAATAGTGGCATGAAATATACCAAAATGGGCCTAGATCAAGGGATTAGAGATCAATTGCCCAGCACCAGTGGCAACAGTAGAACATTATCAACACCCACTCATCATACATGGCGTCAGAATAGATCAAGCCATTTTACTCCACCTTTTCTGAAACATTCTGATAAACAGAACAACCATGTAAAACAAGGATCTTATTCCAACTCTGTAAACAGTTTCAACTCCGCAAATAGATATCAAATATTAGAAAAACATGAAGAGGGGCCCTATAGAGATCAGAGTTGAAATAGACAAGGGGCTAAACCTAAGACACAGGCCCACCCCCAGAAGTCCTATCATACCAACAGGGTTCTTTCCTTTAACAATAATCATGAATTGGGATTTTTAGATCTAGCCGTCCCCCCAACAACAAGATTTCGAAATTTAAAAGAAACAGAAAATGTAAATTTTCAAAATCTAAGAGTTACTCCTGGAAAAAGAAGGAGAGGAAGCGGGGATGCAGAGGGGGGAGAAAGGTTCAGAGATATAAATCCAAAAAGGATGAGATAGAGAGAAAGAAGGCTAACATTTTTAACCTGTCAAGTATAACCCTTGGCGAGAATGAAGTTAATCTATTAGCCAAAGGGCTGAATTTTGCCCCCAAATCAGCACCAGATAAATTCCAAACTTATATTGATATACAAAAGTATATTCGTAATCTCACATTAAAAAGATATTTTATTAAGAGTACCCCGAAAGTATATAATACAGTACAGATTAGCTTTAATGAGAATGATTATAAGACACTTAAATGACCTACAACAGAACTGTACAGATTTAGATTCTATGGCCTCAGAGAATAACCAGGTTCAAGATTTAGGGGATCTATCTATTCACGAGCAAAATTATATAATTGAACATAGCAATTTTAAGAGGAAATCTAGCTTCTACCCCTACTCAGCTCAGGGGGAATATATTACTACCTTTAATAGACTAGTCTGTGCTGATTTAAAAAAACTATGGGAAACCAAAGATAAAACCTGGGTAACCAAATATCTTTCATCACAGGAAAGAAACACCTTAAAACATTTACAAAAGAATAACAATATCATAATAAGAGCAGCGGACAAGGGGGGAGGGGTCGTCATACAAGATAGATGCGACTACCTCCAGGAGGCCAATAACATTCTTAGTGACACCCAAACATATAAAAAATTACACTTTGATCCCACTCAAAAGTACAAGAAAGAACTGTTTTCCATTTTGAAGGGTGCTAAAAATAATGACATTTTAAATAATGATGAATTTAACTATTTAATGGAACTGTATCCATCAACACCCACCTTTTATCACTTGCCCAAGGTGCATAAAACTTTGATAGCACCTCCCGGTAGACCAATCATATCGGGTATAGGGTCCCTCACTAACAACCTTTCAGTATACATTGATCATTATTTACAACCCATAGTAAAATCTACTAAGGCCTACTTGAGAGATACCCTACATACTATTAATATTTTTGAGGGATTTGAGTGGCAAGAAGATTATACTTGGATAACATGTGATGTGTCTTCCTTGTATACCTGTATCCCTCATGACTTAAGGCGATACAAGAATCACTGCAAAACACAGATTTTGCCCAAAAACATTTGGATTTTATTTTAATGGGTATCAGATTCATATTGAATCATAATTATTTTATCTTTGAAAAGCAGTTTTTTCGTCAGATTCAGGGGACTGCGATGGGGACTACATTTGCCCAATCGTATGCCAATATTTTTATGGATAATTTTGAATCTAAATACATATGGGCCAACAATCCCCACAGCAGTAGTCTGATTAAATACCATCGGTACATTGATGATATTGTGATGATTTGGAGAGGGTCGGAAACTAGCTGTGGGGAATTGTTGAACCATATGAATAACAATGATTATAATCTAAAATTCACTACCAAAATAGACAAACAAAAAGTGGAATTCCTTGACCTTTTATTGTTTGTTGATGAGAACAAGAAAATAGCTGTATCAAATTATCGCAAACCTACAAACAAAAATGGGTTTTTAAATGCAAAAAGCGGCCACCTGCCGAGGTGGAAAACTAATATCCCGTTAGGACAGTACCAGCGGATCAAAAGGAACTGTACCAGAGATACAGATTATTACAGAGAGGAAGCTATTCTGGATAATAGGTTTAAGGAGAAAGGATATGACCCGAAAGATTTACAAAAAGCCAAAGATAGGGTCAGAATTATGGATAGGAAAAGTATTTTACAACCTAAAAATAAAACTACAAATAACAAAGATAAGATAAATAATGAAGTCAGATTCGTCACCACATATAATCAAGGCAGCAGAGATATTCAAAATGTCCTAAAAAAACATTGGGGAATCTTAAAAGCAGATCCAATTCTAGGAGCCACCTTACGAGAAACCCCATTAGTGACCTTTAGAAAGAATAGAGATTTAAAAAATATTCTAGCTCCCACTAAATTACGTAATGTCACGAAAGAAAAAATTCCTTTGACAACCTGGTTAGAACAAAAACCGGGAACATATAGATGTGGGGTGAGTAGGTGTGGAATGTGTAGTTTCATCAAAAAAGGTAATTCCTTTACAAATCATAATGGATCCTAATCTTTCACAATGAAATACAAAAGCAAATGCGGCACTAATTATGCCGTTTATCCCCTCAGCTGTAGCTGCAATCTTATCTACATTGGTAGAACAAAAAGGAACGTACGCACGAGGCTGAGTGAGCATGTAAATAACATAAAGATAGGCCTAGCTACTCATAGTGTGTCAGAACACTTTAGGCAGCACCATAACAAAGACCCTAGCTCTCTGAAAATACAGATAATAGGCTGGATTCCAGCAAACAAATATCCTAATAGACTTCTTACCCTGAGACGCAGGGAGTTTTACTGGATCTATCATCTTGACTCTATGCAGCCTCAGGGTCTTAAAGGGACAGTATACTGTAAAATAGTTTTTCCCTTAATGTGTTTACAATTGCTTTTTTTACCAACTGCAGAGTAAAAAATTTATGAAAATTAGCTTTTTAAGGCTTATTTGTGTATATTAAAGCTCTGATTTTGTGTTTTGAAGCCACAACCTAATAAAATGGGTTGAGCTTGTAGGTATAATCCGATCTCATTACTGTATCACATATACCTGCTTCTTTATCTTATATCTATCCTTAAAACAATCACCAGTACTTTGAGAGAACAATGGAAAATCAACATTTTATTACCTTATCTCTGCTATATTGCACTGGGAGTGTAATTTCTTCTGCTGGCTGTGTTTACAAAGCTTATCTATAGCTGGTACGCGCGGCCACAAACTTTCAGAATAGGTGGGGATACCACATGCTAAATCAACAATTTCAAATGCCAATATAAGGGTAAAGGAGCTACTTGTAAACAATTTAATACACTCCAGCAGGTAAAGTGGATCATTGGGAACAAATTAAAGGGGAGAAAATTTTTGAGTAAACTGTCCCTTTAACATTGAATTGGACTTACAAGCATTTATGTGATAGTCAGCTTAGGCAACAATAATAATAATAATAATAATAATAATAATAAATACTATGGGGCTGGGTATTCTTCAAGCCATTGATTTATACAGTTTATGTTATGCTAGGAGGACATGGGAAGTAGATCCTTTTAGACTGTTTTATAGATTTTCTTTGGATCATGTATGAATAATACACAGTGTTTTGAGTTATATTGTGGTTTATATACACCATTAACATGTGGATATATATTCACAGTTTTTATTGTGTATTGTTATAACAACAACATTTTTATTTTATTTCAACTGCAATACCATTATTATAAATACCAACATTTTTATGGTAGATGTTTTTACTAGCAATTTTAACAGTTATTTGTTGGTATATTTGTGATTTTATAAGCGCATATTTTGCATGTTTTATATTTTGTCTGAACTATGTTGGGATTTTGACTAGACCTTACTTATGACAATCAGGACCCCGTTACATTTTTATTGCATTCAGCCTTTTAGTATCATCATGTGCACACAGCAGGATTTGTGATTGGCTGAAAGTAATTTTCTAAGTACAGAGGCTCTTTTATAAAGCCAGTTGAGGCCTAATGTTTGTATACATTTTATTATACTCTTGAAAAAGTCTGAGCGTACTCAGACGAAACATACGTAGAGTTATACTGAGTTTTATTATACCACCAGTAGCAGTTTTTAGGTTCCAGCACCTCTCACCCATACTTGGTACTATCCGACTGAGATGTTCGTGCCTGGGCTGTGAATGCTAACACCATACTGGAGGGATCATCTTATGTTTGAAATTGCTGTTTTATCTTCTAAACGTCTGTGAGTATTTATTTGTACTTGCACTAACGTTATAATAAAATACCCTGCACTTGAATTGGGCTGCGCCTGTCTTCTACTCTTTCCTAGTTCCTAGATCAATACTTGGGGTTCTCTACTACACTACACTAAAGCTAAAATTAACCCTAGAAGCTCCCTACATGCTTCCTAATTAACCCCTTCACTGCTGGGCATAATAAACGTGTGGTGCGCAGTGGCATTTAGCAGAATTACCAAAAAGCAAAGCCAAAGCCATATATGTCTGCTATTTATGAACGAAGGGGATACCAGAGAAGCATTTACAATGGTTTATTCCATAATTGCATAAGTTGTTTGTAAATAATTTCAGAGAGTTTGTGAAAAAATTTGTGAAAAAGTGAACAATTTTTTTTTATTTGATCGCATTTGGCGGTGAAATGGTGGCATGAAATATACCAAAATGGGCCTAGATCAATACTTTAGGATGTCTTCTAAAACAAAATATATACATGTCAATGGATATTCAGGGATTCCAGAAAGATATTAGTGTTCCAATGTAACTAGCGCTAATTTTGAAAAAAAAAAAGTGGTTTGGAAATAGCAAAGTGCTACTTGTATTTATTGCTCTATAACTTGCAAAAAAAAAAGCAAAGAACATGTAAACATTGGGTATTTCTAAACTCAAGACAAAATTTAGAAACTATTTAGCATGGGTGTTTTTTGGTGGTTGTAGATGTGTAACAGATTTTCGGGGTCAAAGTTAGAAAAAGTGTGTTTTTTTCCAATTTTTCCTCATATTTTATAATTTTTTTTATAGTAAATTATAAGATATGATGAAAATAATGGTATATTTTGAAAGTCCATTTAATTGCGAGAAAAATGGTATATAATATGTGTGGGTATAGTAAATGAGTAAGAGGAAAATTACAGCTAAACACAAACACCACAAAAATTTAAAAATAGCCTTTGGTCCCAAAACGGACAGAAAATGGAAAAGTGCTGTGGTCATTAAGGGGTAAATAAATGTAATTTATTTAATTGTAGTGTAAGGTTAGATGTTAGTGTAACTCAGGTTAGGTTTTATTTTACAGGTAAATTTGTATTTATTTTAGCTAGGTAGTTAGTAAATAGTTAATAACTATTTACTTACTAGTCTACCTTGTTAAAATAAATACAAACTTGCCTGTAAGATAAAAAATAAACCCTAAGCTAGCTACAATGTAAATATTAGTTATATAGTAGCTAGCTTACGCCTAGATTTAGAGTTTGGCGGTAGCCGTCAAAACCAGCGTTAGGGGGTCCTAACGCTGGTTTTTACCGCCCGCTGGTATTTAGAGTCAGTCAGGAAAGGGTCTAACGCTCACTTTGCAGCCGCGACTTTTCCATACCGCAGATCCCCTTACGTCATTTGCGTATCCTATCTTTTCAATGGGATCTTTCTAACGCCGGTATTTAGAGTCATGGCTGAAGTGAGCGTTAGAACTCTAACGACAAAACTCCAGCCGCAGAAAAAAACCAGGAGTTAAGAGCTTTTTGGGCTAACGCCGTTTCATAAAGCTCTTAACTACTGTGCTCTAAAGTACACTAACACCCATAAACTACCTATGTACCCCTAAACCGAGGCCCCCCCCACATCGCCGCCACTCGATTCAATTTTTTTAACCCCTAATCTGCCGACCGCACACCGCCGCCACCTACGTTATACTTATGTACCCCTAATCTGCTGCCCCTGACACCGCCGACCCCTATATTATATTTATTAACCCCTAATCTGCCCCCCACAACGTCGCCGCCAGCTACCTACAATAATTAACCCCTAATCTGCCGACCGGAACTCACCGCTACTCTAATAAATGTATTAACCCCTAAAGCTAAGTCTAACCCTAACTCTAACACCCCCTAAGTTAAATATAATTTAAATCTAACGAAAAAAACTAACTCTTATTAAATAAATTATTCCTATTTAAAGCTAAATACTTACCTGTAAAATAAACCCTAATATAGCTACAATATAACGAATAATTATATTGTAGCTATTTTAGGATTTATATTTATTTTACAGGTAGCTTTGTATTTATTTTAACTAGGTACAATAGCTATTAGTTATTTACTATTTAATAGCTACCTAGTTAAAATAATTACAAAATTACCTGTAAAATAAATCCTAACCTAAGTTACAATTAAACCTAACACTACACTATCAATAAATTAATTAAATACAATACCTACAAATAAATACAATTAAATAAACTAACTAAAGTACAAAAAATAAAAAAGAACTAAGTTACAAAAAATAAAAAAATATTTACAAACATTAGAAAAATATTACAACAATTTTAAACTAATTACACCTACTCTAAGCCCCCTAATAAAATAACAAAGCCCCCCAAAATAAAAAAATGCCCTACCCTATTCTAAATTTAAAAAGTTCAAAGCTCTTTTACCTTACCAGCCCTGAAAAGGGCCATTTGCGGGGCATGCCCTAAATAATTCAGCTGTTTTGCCTGTAAAAAAAACACATACAATACCCCCCCCAACATTACAACCCACCACCCACATACCCCTAATCTAACCCAAACCCCCCTTAAATAAACCTAACACTAAGCCCCTGAAGATCTCCCTACCTTGTATTCACCACACCGGGTTCACCGATCGGTCCAGAAGAGCCTCCGATGTCTTCATCCAAGCCCAAGCGGGGGCTGAAGAGTGACGTCCATCCTCCGGCTGAAGTCTTGATCCAAGCGGCAAATGAAGAAGTCCATCTTCGGGAAGAAATCTTCATCCTATCCGGGCAGAAGAGGACATCCGGACCGGCAAACATCTTCATCCAAGCCGCATCTTCTATGTTGTTCCATCCGATGACGAGCGGCTGATCATCCAAGATGGCGTCCCTCGAATTCCGATTGGCTGATAGGATTCTATCAGCCAATCGGAATTAAGGTAGGAAAATTCTGATTGGCTGATGGAATCAGCCAATCAGATTCAAGTTCAATCTGATCGGCTTATACAATCAGCCAATCAGATTGAGCTCGCATTCTATTGGCTGTTCCGATCAACCAATAGAATGCGAGCTCAATCTGATTGGCTGATCCAATCAGCCAATCGGATTGAACTTGAATCTGATTGGCTGATTCCATCAGCCAATCAGAATTTTCCTACCTTAATTCCGATTGGCTGATAGAATCCTATCAGCCAATCGGAATTCGAGGGACGCCATCTTGGATGACGTCCCTTAAAGGAACCTTCATTCTTCAGTTGGACGTCGAACGAAGAGGATGGATCCGCGCCGGAGGTCTTCAAGATCAGCCGCTCGTCATCGGATGGAACAACATAGACGATGCGGCTTGGATGAAGATGTTTGCCGGTCCGGATATCCTCTTCGGCCCGGATAGGATGAAGATTTCTTCCCGAAGATGGACTTCTTCATTTGCCGCTTGGATCAAGACTTCAGCCGGAGGATGGACGTCACTCTTCAGCCCCCGCTTGGGCTTGGATGAAGACATCGGAGGCTCTTCTGGACCGATCGGTGAACCCGGTGTGGTGAATACAAGGTAGGGAGATCTTCAGGGGCTTAGTGTTAGGTTTATTTAAGGGGGGTTTGGGTTAGATTAGGGGTATGTGGGTGGTGGGTTGTAATGTTGGGGGGGGGTATTGTATGTGTTTTTTTTACAGGCAAAAGAGCTGAATTATTTGGGGCATGCCCCGCAAATGGCCCTTTTCAGGGCTGGTAAGGTAAAAGAGCTTTGAACTTTTTTAATTTAGAATAGGGTAGGGCATTTTTTTATTTTGGGGGGCTTTGTTATTTTATTAGGGGGCTTAGAGTAGGTGTAATTAGTTTAAAATTGTTGTAATATTTTTCTAATGTTTGTAAATATTTTTTTATTTTTTGTAACTTAGTTATTTTTTATTTTTTGTACTTTAGTTAGTTTATTTAATTGTATTTATTTGTGGTTATTTGTATGTAATTAATTTATTGATAGTGTAGTGTTAGGTTTAATTGTAGATAATTGTAGGTATTGTATTTAATTAATTTATTGATAGTGTAGTGTTAGGTTTAATTGTAGATAATTGTAGGTATTGTATTTAATTAATTTATTGATAGTGTAGTGTTAGGTTTAATTGTAGATAAGTGTAGGTATTGTATTTAATTAATTTATTGATAGTGTAGTGTTAGGTTTAATTGTAACTTAGGTTAGGATTTATTTTACAGGTAATTTTGTAATTATTTTAACTAGGTAGCTATTAAATAGTAAATAACTATTTAATAGCTATTGTACCTGGTTAAAATAAATACAAAGTTGCCTGTAAAATAAATATAAATCCTAAAATAGCTACAATATAATTATTTGTTATATTGTAGCTATATTAGGGTTTATATTACAGGTAAGTATTTAGCTTTAAATAGGAATAATTTATTTAATAAGAGTTAATTTATTTCGTTAGATTTAAATTATATTTAATTTAGGGGGGTGTTAGTGTTAGGGTTAGACTTAGCTTTAGGGGTTAATACATTTATTATAGTAGCGGTGAGTTCCGGTCGGCAGATTAGGGGTTAATAAGTGAAGTTAGGTGTCGGCGATGTTAGGGAGGACAGATTAGGGGTTAATAATATTTCTTATAGGGTTATTGAGGCGGGAGTGAGGCGGATTAGGGGTTAATACATTTATTATAGTAGCGGTGAAGTCCGGTCGGCAGATTAGGGGTTAATAATTGTAGGTAGGTGGAGGCGACGTTGGGGGCGGCAGATTAGGGGTTAATAAATATAATATAGGGGTCGGCGGTGTTAGGGGCAGCAGATTAGGGGTTCATAGGGATAACGTAGGTTGCAGCGGTGTACGGAGCGGCAGATTAGGGGTTAAAAAAAATATGCAGGTGTCAGCGATAGCGGGGGCGGCAGATTAGGGGTTAATAAGTATAAGGTTAGGGGTGTTTAGACTCGGGGTACATGTTAGGGTGTTAGGTGCAGACATAGGAAGTGTTTCCCCATAGGAAACAATGGGGCTGCGTTAGGAGCTGAACGCTGCTTTTTTGCAGGTGTTAGGTTTTTTTTCGGCTCAAAATGCCCCATTGTTTTCTATGGGGGAATCGTGCACGAGCACGTTTTTGAAGCTGGCCGCGTCCATAAGCACCGCTGGTATTGAGAGTTGCAGTGGCGGTAAATTATGCTCTACGCTCCCTTTTTGGAGCCTAACGCACTGAAAACGCAGCCATTCTGTGAACTCTAAATACCAGCGGTATTTAAAAGGTGCGGCCAGAAAAAAGCACGCGTAGCTAACGCACCCCTTTGGCCGCAAAACTCCAAATCTAGGCCTTAGGGTTTATTTTACAGGTAAGTATTTAGTTTTAAATAGGAATTATTTAGGTAATGATAGTAGGTTTTATTTAGATTTATTTTAATTATATTTAAGTTAGGGGTGCTAAGGTTAGGGTAAGACTTAGGTTTAGGGGTTAATAAATTTAGTATAGTGGCGGCGACGTTGGGGGCGGCAGATTAGGGGTTAATAAATGTAGATAGGTGGCAGCGATGTTAGGGGCGGCAGATTAGGGGTTAATAATATTTAACTAGTGTTTGTGATGCGGGAGTGTGGGGTTAGGGTTTAATATGTTTATTATAGTGGTGGCGATGTCGGGGGCGGCAGATTAGGGGTTAATAAGTATAATGTAGGTGTCAGTGATGTCGGGGCGGCATATTAGGGGTTAATAAATATAATGTAGGTGCCGGCGATGTTGGGATGGCAGATTAGGGGTCAATAAGTGTAAGATAAGGGGTGTTTAGACTCGAGGATTCATGTTGGGGTGTTAGGTGTAAACATAACTTTTATTTCCCCATAGGAATCAATAGGGCTGCGTTACTGAGTTTTACGCTGCTTTTTTGCAGGTGTTAGACTTTTTCTCAGCCGGCTCTCCCCGTTGATTCCTATGGGGAAATCGTGCACAAGCACGTACGACCAGCTCACCGCTGACTTAAGCAGCGCTGGTATTGGAGTGCGGTATGGAGCTCAATTTTGCTCTACGCTCACTTTTTGCCTGATAATGCAGGGTTTTTATAAACCTGTAATATCAGCGATTTAGGGAAGTGAGCGGTGACAATAACGTGCAAGTTAATATCCTGCACCGCTCATAACGCAAAACTCGTAATCTAGTCGTTTGTTTTTAGAAATGTTAGCGATTTATTTGTTTATATATTTTTTCCTGTATATCATTGTAATACATGAATTCATGCTATATTTGATCTTTTAAAACCCTTTTTTTAATTCAGTAAGTTTTATATAGACGCATATATTTGCAAACACCGTCTTCACTCTTTCTATTTTATTCACACCACACAGTTACTACAGTGATCTAGCTTCTTTTAGCGCCCTGGCACAAAGGGATTTTTTGTGTTTCCACACTTATTATCTCTCACGTATAGGTTATATTAGTGTTGTGTAAGCTTAGGTTTTATTTTTAATTCACAGGTAAGTTTGTATTTATTTTTAAATAGGTAGTTAGTTAATAATTGTAACTTTAATTTAGATCTATATATAGTTTAATTTAGGCTGTTGCGTTGTGGGAGCCGGCAATTTAGGGGTTAATAGGTTTAGTTAGTGTCGGCGATGTTTGGGAACGGTGGTTTAGGAGTTAATAGGTTTAGTTAGTGTTTGGGAACTGTGGTTTAGGGGTTAATAGGTTTAGTTAGTGTTGGCGATGTGGGGGGTGCGGTTTAGGGGTTAATAGGTTTAGGTGGTGTTGGCAATGTGGGGGGTGAGGTTTGCTGTAATAGGTTTAGTTAGTGTTGGCGATGTTTGGGAATGCCGGTTTAGGGTTAATAGGTTTAGTTAGTGTTGGCGATGTGGGGGGGGGTGCGGTTTAGGGGTTAATAGGTTTAGTTAGTGTTGGCGATATCGGGAAATGGTGGTTTAGGGGTTAATAGCTTTATTAGTGACTTAGTGTCGGCGATGTGGGGGTGCGGTTTAGGGGTAAAAAAAGGTTTAAGTAGTGTTGGCGATGTGGAGGGGGCGCGGTTTAGGGGTTTATAGGTTTAGTTAGTGTCGGCGATGTTGGGGAATGGCGGTTTAGGAATTAATAGCTTTATTAGTTATTTAGTTTGTGTTGGCGATGTGGGGGTGCACTTTAGGGGTTAATAGGTTTAGGTAGTGTTGGCGATGTGGGTGGTGGCGGTGGCGGTATTAGATCATTTTGTTTCGGCAATCGCCGGCAAATTAGTTATGTTAACTTAAATCGTTTTTACGGATCCATTCTTTATTCATATGCATTATTCTATTCTAAACTTCAGAATAGAATAATGCATATGAATTAAAAATGGATCCGAAAAAACGATTAACTTAACTTAACTGCAGGACACTCCAGCAGACTCGGCTGTTAAGTTTACAACCAAAAGCTGGTGTTCCTGAGCTCCAGGCATCTGCCTGCATATGCACGATCATTGCTCTGGTTCTATATGAAGGCAGATGCCAGATTGTTACAGATGGTGACACTGTGTGTGTCACCTTTTGTAACGATTATCTCCTTGTGCCTGCAGGAGGTTTTGGGAGGGACTCCGGATGCGGGTGGGTGGTCCAGCAGCGGAAGAGGGGGGGCGGAGGGAGGGGGAGGGAGGGAGTGGGATGACCCTACACTGCAGAAATAAATAAAGGTAGAGGGAGAGATGGGGAGCTACACAACAGAAAAAGGGTAGGGTGGGGGTCCCTAACTAACAATCATCGGAGGGGGGGACCACTACACAAAATAAAAAAATGTATATATATTTAGATATTTTATATGTACTGGCAGACAGCTGCAAGTATCTAAGATGGCAGACACTAGTTAGAGGGGGAGGGATCATGGACTTTGGAGGGTAAGGAGGGATCCTACACTGCAGTAAATAGAAATAAAAAATAATTCATTAAAAAAATGAATTGCCTTAAAACTTAATATTAGTAGACTGTCTGCCAGTACTTAAGATGGTGGTGACCAGTGTGTGTATGTGTGTGTGTGGGGGGGGGGGTGTCAGGAAAGAGAACTGTTTGGGAGGGATTTCGGGGTGGGAAGTAGTGATGTCGCGAATTGTTCGCCTGCGAATAGTTCCCGGCGAACATAGCATGTTCGCGATCGCCTCGGCGGGCGAACATATGCGATGTTCGATCCGCCCCCTATTCGTCATCATTGAGTAAACTTTGACCCTGTACCTCACAGTCAGAATACACATTACAGCCAATCAGCAGCAGACCCTCCCTCCCAGACCCTCCCACCTCCTGGACAGCATCCATTTTAGATTCATTTGGAAGCTGCATTCTTAGTGAGAGGAGGGACAGTGTAGCTGCTGCTGATTTAATAGGGAAATCGATAGCTAGGCTAGTGTATTCAGTGTCCACTACAGTCCTGAAGGACTCATCTGATCTCTGCTGTAAGGACAGCACCCCAAAAAGCCCTTTTTTGGGCTAGAACATCAGTCTGCTTTTTTTTTTTTTCCTGTGTAATCTAATTGCAGTTGCCTGCCTGCCAGTGTGTGTGTCAGGCTCACAGCGTATACTGTGCCCACTTGCCCAGTGCCACCACTCATATCTGGTGTAACAGTAGTGTACATTTAAAAAAAAAAAAACTTTTTTAACTGTGAAATAATAGCAGACAGCTGCCAGTACCCAAGATGGCCGCCAATAAGGCAGATGGGGAGGGTTAGAGAGCTGTTTTGGGGGGGATCAGGGAGGTTGGGGGCTAAGGGGGGATGCTACACCACAGCATATGTAAATATGCTAAAAAATAAATAAAAAAAAATGTAAAAACCTTTTATTTTAGTACTGGCAGACTTTCTGCCAGTACTTAAGATGACGGGGACAATTGTGGGGTGGGGGAGGGAAGGGAGCTATTTGGGAGGGATCAGGGGGTCTGATGTGTCAGGTGGGAGGCTGATCTCTACACTAAAGCTAAAATTAACCCTGCAAGCTCCCTACAAACTACCTAATTAACCCCTTCACTGCTAGCCATAATACACGTGTGATGCGCAGCAGCATTTAGCGGCCTTCTAATTACCAGAAAGCAACGCCAAAGTCATATATGTCTGCTATTTCTGAACAAAGGGGATCCCAGAGAAGCATTTACAACCATTTGTGCCATAATTGCACAAGCTGTTTGTAAATAATTTCAGTGAGAAACCTAAAATTGCGAAAAAATTTAATTTTTTTTAAAATTTGATCGCATTTGGCGGTGAAATGGTGGCATGAAATATACCAAAATGGGCCTAGATCAATACTTTGGGTTGTCTACTACACTACACTTAAGCTAAAATTAACTCTACAAGCTGCCTACATGCTCCCTAATTAACCCCATTCACTGCTGGGCATAAAACATGTGTGGTGCGCAGTGGCATTTAGCAGCCTTCTAATTACCAAAAAGCAACGCCAAAGCCATATAAGTCTGCTATAATGGCATGTCTGGCACACAGTGTTGGGGCAAGGGTCCATCTGACCACTGATACCTGGTCTGCAAAGCATGGTCAGGGCAGGTATATCACCTACACTGCGCACTGTGAAGCGGGCGTAACCCTTACACGTAACCCTTACACTACCTGATCGATACAACATCATACCTGATGTTTTAAAGCACGTTATTCCAAACAATTTAGGAATGTTAGGTGATTTATGCCCTTTATGGATTAAAACCAGACTCTGCATCAACTATGTAATTTTCCATGGGAGTTTTGCCATGGATCCCCCTCCGGCATGCCACAGTCCAGGTGTTAGTGCCCTTGAAACAACTTTTCCATCACTATTGTGGCCAGAAAGAGTCCCTGTGGGTTTTAAAATTCGCCTGCCTATTGAAGTCTATGGCGGTTCGCCCAATTCGCCGGTTTGCAAACTTTTGTGGAAGTTCGAGTTCTCCGTTCGCGAACCCAAATTTTTAGGTTCGCGACATCACTAGTGGGAAGTTTGAAGTCGGAGGGTAATCTCTATACTAAAGCTAAAATTAACTTTACAGGCTACCAGATTAACCGCCTCAATCATGGCAATAATAGATGTGTGGTACACAGCTGCAATGAGTGGCATTTTAATTACCATAAAGCAATGGCAAAGCCATTTATGTCTGCTATTTCTGAACAAAGGGGATCCCAGAGAAGCTTTTACAATAATTTGTGCCATGACTTCACAAGTGGTATCTAAATAATTTCAGTTAGAAATCTAAAGTTTGTGAAAAAGTTAACAATTTTTTTTTATATGATTGCAGGTGATAAAGTGGCATGTAATATACCAAAATGGGTGTAGATCAATACCTTGGGTTGTCTACTTAAAACAAATATATAGTTCTGACAGGTAAATAAAAAAACAAGGCTCTATTTCTGTTTAAATGGAATGATAGCAAAAATACTAAAAATGTTGCCATACTTTGGGCAAATTCTTCTCTGAAAGGTCCGGTATTGAAGGGGTTAAGTTCCCCATTTCAATTAATAAATTTGAGTTTCCATGTGAAGTGCTTGACATGACTTTTCTCGTGGTTTTCAAAGTTAAGCCCATTCCAAATCATCTGATAAATCCCCTAAAACCCTATTATCAAAAGGTTATAAAATGCATGTGTGGCTTAAATACACCTATACCAGGCATGGTGACATTGTGACACTGGTATTCCAATCTATAAGACTTTCCCAGCAGGTTTTTACAGGGTTTTTTGATTTTCCAAATTCTACCCCTCAAACCTGTTAAAAAAAAATTAAACAATAAACTTTTATGCAAATTAAATAGTGCCATCATACTCACAAATGTCTCTTATCTAGAGTAAACACATGCTATATGGTTAACCTCCGCTCTGTTTAATCTTCTGTTGATTGTGTTCTAATCCACCCTCTATTCGGCAATTGTCCCTAAATTTTATTGCTTCACATTTATACTAAATAATTGTATTAAACAATTTATAAAAAATGTTACCAGTAATTTGATTCTTGAGAAAAATTTAAAACACAGGAATTAAATTCAGGCATAAAAAATTTACCTGTAAATAAATTGATGCCACTATATTCCATTACGATTTTCTTTAGAAAAGAGAGACACCATGACAAATCTGAGTTTGTTCAATGGGATGTTGCCCATTTATGGGGTAATCTATTTGTTTTTCATTGAAGAGAATTCTTCTGCAGTATCAGTTCCACCCTCTTCAATAAAAAATCCAAGCCTAAAATTCAAAGTAAGGACATTGTGCTGGGGGTTAGTGAATGCCAAAGACCTTGCATGGATTCCTTATGAGTGGACTATTATGGTTAATTGGAGTTCATTGGAGTGTATTAGGGCATTGGAATTCCCATAGAGCTGTATTTCTATTGTGAGTCTTGGAGTTCCATCAGGGTGATTTTACATAGGAGAGACCATTAGGTTGGCGGCATTGGAGTGAGTTTGATTATTTCTTGGCAGTTAAGTTAGGAAAGGGTTATTGGGGTGGGATGTAGCCTTGGGTAGAGTTAATAAGGAAGAGATGCGAAAAGGGTAAAAGTAGATATAAAAGGGTTAATTTAGTCGGTGTGGTATTGGTTGAGGTTAAAAATGGGGGGGGGGGGGATAATAATGTTTACATTAATTTGGTGTGGTTTTGCAGCTATGATTTATTGTGACAGGGAATTGATTTTAAGGAGTTAATTTTATTTCAAGCAGGTGTGGCTAGAGTTAAGGAGACGGATTGTGGTTAGAATAACTTTAGTAGTGGATGGCCTGGGCGTTTAAGATAACCCCTAAAAGCTACATAAAATACATGAACAAGGGCCTATTAAAAGCAAACAAATATTTTTATTGGATGGCTACATTAGGGTCAGATTGAGATCTAGCCATTATCTTTTCTTTCAGGGAACTTCCATTTAATACTGTACATGGGCTGGTTAAAATGTATCTGCATGATTGTGATACATTAATAATAGGGGCTCGGTATTAAACAACAGCAACAAATATTTCTACTTACAGCTCATTTCAATGATTTGGTGTAGGCTTTATATTGTTTCTTTCTGATTTTTTTTTAAATTCTAAATTTACTTCCTAATCTGCAGAAGTTTATTTAAAAAAAAAAAAAAAACTAACATTCCAGAGAACAGTAGCTTGTTTTGCACTGTATCTCCAGGATTAGTATTGCTACATTGTACCCACTTCCTTGCCCTATAAGGGCTCTAAGTAGCTTGTTAAAATTCCTCTTAATATGCTTAGCTTGACTTACTATTGCTGGTAACAATGAAAACTATCACATTTCTATTAAAAAAGAAGAATATTTTTGTTTGAGTTCAGGTGGTTTATAGATTAAACATTTACATCACCAAATGATGAATTCCCCGGCACTTTCTGTGGGGGCATCAGTTGTTTCTATGGTTATAGCAGTGCTAATTGTTTTTCTGAAATCTTATCTGTGTTTATTGTTGTCACAAAATGCTTCACCTAATATTTCTCTAAAGAAATAGCTATATACTGATTTTCTCCTAAGTATTTGCAAAATCAGGATCTGACTAAAGTAAACAACTTTTCATAACTTTAGCTGAAAACACAAATAATTCTGGTTAAAGTGAGTTAAAGGGACAGAAAACACCTTGGGCCACATTACAAGTGGCGTGCTAATGATAGCGTGGGACACGATAAGCAATATGGCTGGACTATGGTAAAATGCTTTAACCAAAGAAGGGTTAGGGAGTTCAACTTTGCTTGAGCCAACCTATACTTTCAATGAATATTGTGACCGCACTAAATAGCACTGGTATTAAAATTAGAAAATTATAGGTTGCGCTCAAGCAAAAGCTGAAACAGCACTAGAATATTTAATGTGACTTGAGACCTGAAGTAAAGTGTAAGAGTTAAAAAATGTTGTACACAGGGACAGGGACACAGATAGAGACAGGGACAGATAGTGACAGAGACACAGACATGGACAGAGACACAGACATGGACAGAAACACACAGACACAGAGACAAATAGAGAAGGCCATACAGACAGGGACACAGACAGACAGGCACAGGTAGAGACAAAGACAGAGAGAAAGGGAAACAGGCAGGGACAGAGACAGGGAAACACAGGAACACATACACAGACAGGGACACTGAAAGAAAGGGACACACTGGAACACATACACAGACAGGGACACAGAGAGACAGGTACACAGAGGGACAAAGAGACAGAGAGGGACAGAGAGAAAGGGACAAAGACAGAGACAATACTGCAATATGGAGAATGCACAGTTAGGGTTAAAGACCTTTTTACTACTCTGACCTTGAAGTGTCAAGGATTACCACTTGAACTAAAGGCTCCAGAGACTTTCTACAGATGGCTCCCACTGAATCAACAACAAAGGAGTTTGAAAAATTATCCAAGAAAAAGTTGGGTTATAATTAACATACAGGATTGCACATGAATGTACGTCCAACACTGATGAGGGATAATAAAGATGATTGCAATAAATTTGAACAGATATTGAATGAATATTCTATGGACATTATGGTGCTTACAGTGGACTGTCTCAATAAGGAGGTCATCAGCCAACAAAGCAAACTATTGGAAATGGAAGCAGAGTTGAAACGCTTTTTACCAAAGGAAGAGTCAAATAAATTACTTACTCCTAAATTTGCCAGGGATGAAACCGATTACTTTGGTGAGATGGGTTAATAAACTATGTGCTGTGGGGGTAAAAGCTATTGAGTCTAAAAGAAGTAATCTCAAAAACTTCAAATGTAGGTAAATTCTGGGAAGGATAAGACTCTTAAGCGCTACTGCTTAATTACCTGATATGGAAAGATAGTCTTACTATGTAATTTGAATCAGTAAATTGTGTTTATTTTGAACAAAATATAGATACAAACAGTTAGATCTAAAAGTTTGAAATAAAAATATAGTCTAAATCACTGTTAGTTAAAACAAATATTTAAAACCGATAGTTAAATCAAATAGGTTGGCCAGCCTAAAAACATGAGTCGGATGAATCAATATAATATGCTATAATCTCATAGATGTATTGAATAAGCAAGTTAATATATTTATATATGTCTGGATATACTTCCCAGAATGAAACCGATTACTTACAGGGTAGAGTCTATGGCTCTATGACCCGGAAGGGACCTTGCGCAGGAACACTTCTGGTAGGCAGAGACGCCAAGGTTGGATGCCGGCACGTAATGGAAGTAGCTCTGAATCATGAGGAACATCGTCAGGGGACTCAGACATCGACCATCGGCAAGGAGGCCGCAAACATCGCAAGCACCAAGGAGAAATCACATCGCAAATTAAGGTCATCCCATTGTCGGTAATCTCAACGCAGGATACTGTGGTAAACATCTCAAGCTGTAACATCTCACAAGATGAAATGTGTGTTCTAAACAAGGGTTTGGCACTTTCCCCTAGGCGTAATTGTGACTTTTTCACACTTCACAAGGACGTTTTGTTTTTTCCGCTATCTGAGATTAAAAGCATTTATGTCTAATAAGAAGAGTGGGGACAATACTAATTTGAATAATAAAAATACACTACATTTGCAGCAATTAGGTCTTCGTAACAAAATCCTCTTTATTCCCCCACAGTCTAACTACAGGGTTGAAACATTCATTAATTTACTTAAACATGATGGGGGAAAATTAAAAACTAACGCCTAGATTTAGAACAGCCAATAGAATGCAAGCTCAATCTGATTGGCTGATTGGATCAGCCAATCCGATTGAACTTGAATCTGATTGGCTGATTAAATCAGCCAATCAGATTTTTCCTACCTTAATTCCGATTGGCTGATAGAATCCTATCAGCCAATCGGAATTCGAGGGACGCCATCTTGGATGACGTCACTTAAAGGAACCTTCATTCATCGGCTAGTCGTCGTTGAAGAAGGATGTTCCGCGCCGGAGGTCTTGAAGATGGAGCCGCTCCTCGCCGGATGGATGAAGATAGAAGATGCCGCTTGGATGAAGATATCTGCCGGTCCGGATGTCCTCTTCTGCCCGGATAGGATGAAGACTTCTGCCGCTCCGGATGTCTTCTTTTGGTCCATCGGTGCCCGGCTGGGTGAACACGGCTCAAGGTAGGGAGATCTTCAGGGGGGTAGTGTTAGGTTTATTTAAGGGGGGTTTGGGTTTGAGTAGGGGTATGTGGGTGGTGGGTTGTAATGTTGGGGGTGGTATTGTGTTTTTTTTTACAGGCAAAAGAGCTGATTTCTTTGGGGCATGCCCCGCAAAAAGCCCTTTTAAGGGCTGGTAAGGTGATAGAGCTGTTAACTTTTTAAATTTATATTAGGGTAGGGAATTTTTTTATTTTGGGGGGCTTTGTTATTTTATTAGGGGGCTTAGAGTAGGTGTAATTAGCTTAACATTCTTGTAATCTTTTTTTATTTTTTGTAATTTAGTGTTTGTTTTTTTTGGTAATTTAGTTTAGTTTATTTAATTGTAGGTACTTGTAGGTAATTTATTTAATTAATTTATTGATAGTGTAGTGTTAGGTTTAATTGTAACTTAGGTTAGGATTTATTTTACAGGTAATTTGGTAATTATTTTAGCTAGGTAGCTATTAAATAGTAAATAACTATTTAATAGCTATTGTACCTGGTTAAAATAAATACAAAGTTGCCTGTAAAATAAATATAAATCCTAAAATAGCTACAATGTAATTATTCGTTATATTGTAGCTATATTAGGGTTTATTTCACAGGTAATATTTAGTTTTAAATAGGAATACTTTAGTTAATAATATTAAATAAAATTATATTTAATTTAGGGGGGTGTTAGGGTTAGGGTTAGACTTAGCTTTAGGGGTTAATACATTTATTATAGTAACGGCGAGGTCCGGTCGTCAGATTAGGGGCCAATACTTGAAGTTAGGTGGCGGCGATGTTAGGGAGGGCAGATTATGGGTTAATACTATTTATTATAGGGTTTGTGAGGCGGTTTAGGGGTTAATACATTTATTAGAGTGGTGGCGAGGTCCGGTCGGCAGATTAGGGGTTAATAAGTGTAGGTAGGTAGCGGCGACATTGGGGGGGCAGATTAGGGGTTAATAAATATTATGTAGGTGTCGGCGATGTTAGGGGCAGCATATTAGGGGTTCATAGGGATAATGTAGGTGGCGGCGATGTGCGGTCGGCAGATTAGGGGTTAAAAAAAATTATTATAGTGGCGGCGATGTGGGGGGGCCTCGGTTTAGGGGTACATAGGTAGTTTATGGGTGTTAGTGTACTTTATAGCACAGTAGTTAAGAGCTTTATAAACCGGTGTTAGCCCATAAAGCTCCTAACTACTGACTTTTTTCTGCGGATGGAGTCTTGTCGGTACCGCTCACTTCAGCCAAGACTCTAAATACCAGCGTTAGGAAGATCCCATTGAAAAGATAGGATACGCAATTGGCGTAAGGGGATCTGCGGTATGGAAAAGTCGCGGCTTGGAAGTGAGCGTTAGACCCTTTCCTGCCTGACTCTAAATACCAGCGGGCGGTAAAAAGCAGCGTTAGGAGCCCTTAACGCTGCTTTTGACGGCTAATGCCAAACTCTAAATCTAGACATTAAACACAATACATTAAGAGGAAAGAACAAAACGCTAATGATCATTTACATAAGTCTAAATACTACTTGAACAGAGATATTAAAGCTATGAATGCCTTAAAGTCCAGATCAGACATCATACTCAAAAGATCTGATAAGGGTGGAGCCATAGTGATTATGGATACGACATATTACATTCATGAAATAAGACAAAAGTTAAGTGACGTAAATGTATACACAAAATTACCAAATAATCCGGTCTTTGCCATACTGAAAGCGTTAAACAAGATTTTGCAAACAGCCTTACAAAATAATCTAATTGGTAATGATGCAGTTCAATTTCTCACTATAAACCACCCTCGCACTCCTGTTCTATACACTCTCCTCAAGATTCATACAAATTTAAATACTCCACCTGGCCGCTCCATTGTTGTCAGTACTGGCTCCATTCCTACCAATGTATCTATTTTTCTGGATCGAATTTTAAGATCTTTTGTACAATTGTCCTCATCTTTTATTAAAGATACAAGTGATTTTTTACTTAAAGTTGATACATTGGTCTTTCCATCAGATAAGTTTATTTTATTTAGCTTAGACATAGAGAGCCTCTACACTTTAATAGACTTGTGCGTTGCTGAAAATTGTGTTTAGTTTCGGACCGATTCGGATTTTTCTAATTTCTTTTTCGTATCGATTTGAATTCGGATACATTCAAATGTATTTGTTTCTGATTCATTTGGATAAGAATACATTTGGATGTATTCGGATGTATTCGGTTCGGATTTGATTCGTAAATTCGGAAGTTCGGTATGTGTTAGGTGGCATGTGCTTTGTATTAGACTAGTATTATGTACTGTATATTAGATGTAACCCATCTGAATCAACATAAGCACCAATCTCACAGGTACCAGCTACACAATATGCACAGAGCTAGCAGAGGTATATAACCTAATATTCAGTACATAATACTAGTGTAATACACAGCACATCCCACCTAAGTACCAACCTCACAGGTACCAGCTACATAATTTGCCCTGCACAGAGCTAGCAGAGTGATATAACCTAATATACTGTACAATACTAGTGTAATTGTGATTAGTCCATGGCCATTCAAATGTAATGAATACATCCAAACTAATTCAGATTTATTCATTACAAATGCATTCGGATTAGTTTCATTTTGTTGCTAGGGTAATTTGGAAATTCAAGTTGAGCCAAAACTCAGAATTTGACAAATTCGTCAGAATTTCGATTCGGAACGAAACAAAATGAAACGCACATGTCTACCCTTTAATTATCCATAAGAGTGGGATAGGCGCAGTCAAGGCTGTATTAGGTTTAGATGGTCATTACAACAAGGCACAAATTGATTTTTTTTATTCCAATTATTAGAATTTGTTCTTTATTGTAATTATGTTCTTTTTTAGGATAATTATTCTTTACAGATCCAAGGAACAGCTACGGGTTCCAACATTGCCCCAAATTATGCGAACATTTTTATAAATGTTTATGAGGAAAAGTTTGTCTTCTCAAATAAATGGTTTGTTAAATATGGCGCCAGTTGGTGGTGCTATATTGATGATATTTTCGGCATTTGGTTAGATGATGTCATCAACATTTGTTAATGACTTGAATGCCACTACCAGCCATACAAAATTTAAACTGATATGTAGTGAGGAGAATAGAATTCCTTGATACCAAGATTGTAAAAAGTGGAGGTATATTAAAAGTTGATTTGTATAGAAAAGAAACTGACTGTAACCACCTTCTACAGTATAATAGCATACATCCCCCCTCTCTGATTAAGTCTTTACCCCGTAGCCAGTTCTTAAGAGTCCGTAGAATTGTCAGATGACAATATAATTAAGAGCAGACTCAAAGATATGGGTAAAAGATTTGTATAATTGGGATACCCACTGCCAGAAATTAATATTAGGAAACATTGGAGTGCTTTAACTATGTGCAACCCAGAAATAACAGAATTCCAAAATTTGCCTATGCCAGCATATAAATGAGGTAGTAATTTACAGGACCAACTTATTAGAGCAGATATTGGCTCTAATAAATCAGGAAATCAAAGGTACATAACCAGTGGTAATAAAAGTTGTTATCTGTGTTTAAACTGTTAATGCTGTGGTAACCTTATTAAAGGGTCTGTATTCTATCATCCGAGTAGTGGTAACATTTTTTATATAAGAGGTTATTATACCTGCCACACTCAATATGTTATTTATATGGTTGAATGCCCATGTGGGTGGAGCTATATTGGAGAGACCACTAGATGCATCTGTGATAGGATTATTGAACATAAAAGCATTATTCAAACTTAGAACAACACAGCTCCAGTAGACCACCATTTTTTAGAAATGGGACATGCTGTGAACCAGCTAATATTCCAAATAATAGATTGTGTTCAGAAACCACATAGGGGAGGTGACAGGGAGTTAATGTTAAAACAGTGTGAATCATTTTGGATCCTGTCTGGGATGAGGTATTGAAAATAAAGTCTCATACCTTAAGAGAAATGTCAGGTGTTGGATGTCTAGGAGAGAGGGAAAAAGAAATAGCTGAGTTTTAAAACAATTGATTTGGAGGTAGTGGCAAAATATCCAAGAGGAAATTGCTCAGGGAATCTGAAATGTGGATTGTGCAGCTTTGTCAAGTGTTGACTTTAGTGAATAATTATATTGTTCTACCACAAGGTCTGGGCAAGAGAGGGATAAAATATTGGACAAAAAAGGTTTCCGTTTAGAGAAAAGCCTGGAAGATCCAATTAATTTAAGTTCCAGCAAGATTGCAGTTTTTAAGGGCACATGAGCATGCTGCAGTTAGAGTAAGAGAGATTAGTAGATGGTAGTCCCCTGGGACAAGCCAGAATAGTTGGTTATAGAAGTTTAGAGGCAGCAGATATGTTAAGATTCCCAATGCTTATATTGATATCCCCTAAGAAGAGGGAAGGGATGTTACAAGAGAAGTGGTATTAAAATTGTGATGCTAGACCAAGGAGGCAATATATAACAGCAACACAGAGAGCTATAGGGGAGAAGAGGCAGATAGCAAGAACTTTAAAAGATGAAAATGACAGGATGAGGGTAAATGAATGCAGTGGAAGGTCAGTGTGGGGGACAAAAGAATGCCTATTCCCTCTCCTTGTCTTTCTACTGGCCTCTTGACAGGGAGGCTATAGCAGTTGTGTTACAAAAGGAGTGCCACATTTATGTGAGGGCTAACAGGTTAAGTTACTGTGTGAGTAATTGGCTATCAATAGAAGTGAACTTATTGTACATTGAGTGTGCATTCCAAAGGGCACAATTTCAAGGTTTTAGTGGAAGCACATTTAATGAGGCTGAGAGGGTTATGTAGGCTAGATTTTGATGAGATGTTAGTCATGGTAGTAAGAAGAAAGACCTGGGTACGGTGAGATATCCTTATTTTAGTGTCAGTGTAACATGGTTGGCTGTGGGATGAGAAAAAGGAATGGAGTTCATGTGAGTTGTAGAGGGGAGAGGATAGAAGAACATGTGCAATATGAATATTCTGAGTGTTGTTTGCAAAATAAAGAGCTGGGACTTTAAGGAAAAGGATATGGTAAAGGCAAACTAATATTTTTTTAACATTTTTAACTGACAGGAGTTATTCAGGGTGATTAGAAACATGGAATTGTATGATTATATGTAATTAACTCTTTTGTCTAACTCCTTGACTAACTCAAGCACACTTTCAAACTTCATGCTTAGGTTAACTTCACACATACTGCAACTACAACTGTCCCAACAAGCTTAACTCTAACAAGCTAGCAGTATCCAATGTATAGTTAATAGCAGTCACATGGTTAAAATGAACAGAAATAATAAATTAGTGTTAAAAACACAAGGCCTAAGCAAGCAATGGAGATAGCAACTTCTTATCACAAGTGGAATACAGTTACAAGGAAATTGTAAACTAAAAAAGGTTTTAAAGTAGCATACCACATAATTTAAGATTTGGGGGAGTGCAAAAAACAATTATACTAGGTTTGGCAGACAGGAAAAAAACAGATGATAAATGTAACATACTACAGATTCCTGCAGTCAATATAACATACCACAGAATTCAAGATTTGGGGGTATGCTGATGTCATATGGACCCTGGAAATAAACCACTGCTGTCACAATAATCACTCTAATGAAATAATCACACATGTAGCGGACTAGCCCATCACAATAACCCCTCTAAATAATATCTTATGTACCAGAACTACAACCAACAATAACAATAACCCCTGTCCACCAAAACACCTTCTGCAATAACCCCTCTGACTAATTAGCCCTCATCATAGCCAGAATAACCCAACACAACAAATTCCTATCAAAATGGAGTATCAGAAATAAAACACAACAAAATTAAATATAAATACATTTTTAGAAAATGTGTTTCCAGGGTTAAATACATTAAACAGGTTGGTCACCCTAAACCCTCCAAAAACAAGCAATTCAAAAAACTAAACTGTTTTATAATGATATATAATAAAGCAGAAAAATAAAGAAATGAAATTAAATTTGAAGAACATTCAACCCAGAACATCTTATTAGAATTGTAACCAAGAACTTGCTTTTGACATACTGATAAGAATATGGATGAAAACAACCACATCACTTCATAACATGAGAAAATTAAGATACAGAGGCCCGGATATCAAGTCTCATGGTACGGTGCAATATGGAATTGTGTGCGGAATGGTCACCTACTTGATATTACAAGTCGTGCGGTATGGCTTTCCCACGAGCGTTATGCCCTTTACCGCAACAATCCATTCCGCATTAAAAGACCTTTAGTTATGTGTTTTGCAAAACAAAAAAATGTTAACCCCTAAACCGCCATCCCACGCATCACAGCGAATAAATAAAGCTTTTAACCCCTAAACTGCCATCCCCCATATCACAACTACCTGAATTAAACTATTAACACCTAAACCGCCTTGATCCCACATCACAACTAATAAATAAAGCTATTAACCCCTAAACCGCCATCCCCCACAATGCAAATACCTAAATTAAACTATTAACCCCTAAACCTAACACCCCCTAACTTCAACAGCGTTAAACGGCCGACCACTGAATGAATCATCCGATCCATCCAGAAGTCTTCATCCGATGGGGCAGAAGAGGACATCCGATCCGGGAGAAGGCTTCATCCAAGCGGCATCTTCTATCTTCATCCATCCGGCGTGGAGCGGGTCCATCTTCAAGACATCCGACGCGGAGCATCCTCTTCTTTCCACGTCCGACGACTGAATGAAGGTTCCTTTAAATTACGTCATCCATGATGGCATCCCTCAAATTCCGATTGGCTGATAGGATTCTATCAGCCAATCGGAATTAAGGTAGGAACAATCCGAATGGTTGATTTAATCAGCCAATCGGATTGAATTTCAATCTGATTGACTGATTGGATCAGCCAATAGAATGCAAGGTATAATTATTTTAACTAGATAGCTATTAAACAGTTATTAACTATTTAATAGCTATTCTACCTAGTTAAAATAAATACAAAGTTACCTGTAAAATAAATATAAATCCTAAAATAGCTAAAAATGTAACTATCAGTTATATAGTAGCTATCTTATGGTTTATTTTATAGGTAAGTATTTAGTTTTAATTAGGATTAATTTATTTAATTATAGTAATTTTAGTTCATTTTATTTAAATTATATTTAATTTAGGGGGGGGTTAGGGTTAGACTTAGGTTTAGGGGTTAATAACTTTATTATAGTAGTGGCAACGTTGGGGGCGGGAAATTAGGGGTTAATAATTGTAGGTAGGTGGCAGCGATGTTAGGGAGGGCAGATTAGGGGATAATAATATTTATTATAGTGTTTGCGAGGCGGGAGTGCGGCGGTTTAGGGGTTAATACATTTATTATAGTGGCGGCGATATCCGGTCGGCAGATTAGGGGTTAATAATTGTAGTTAGGTGGTGGCGACGTTGGGGGAGGCAGATTAGGGGTTAATAAATATAATATAGGGGTTGGCGATGTTAGGGACAGCAGATTAGGGGTTCATAGCTATAATGTAGGTGGCGGTGGTGTCCGGTCGGCAGATTAGGGGTTAAATAATTTTATTTTAGTGTTTGCGATGTGGGGGGCCTCGGTTCAGGGGTTCATAGGTAGTTTATGGGTGTTAGTGTACTTTGTAGCACTTTAGTTAAGAGCTTTATGTTCCGGCGTTAGCCAATAAAACTCTTAACTACTGACTTTTTTATGCGGTAGGAGTCTTGGAGGTAGAGGCTGTACCGCTCACTTCTTCCAAGACTCGTAATATCGGCGTTAGGCAAATCCCATTAAAAAGATAGGATACGCAATTGACGTAAGGGGATTTTCGGTAGCCAAAAGTTGCGGAAGAAAAGTGAGCGGTACACCTGTACCTGCCATACTCGTAATACCAGCAGGCATTAAAAAGCAGCGTTAGGACCCCTTAACGCTGCTTTTTAAGGCTAACGCAGAACTCTAAATCTAGCCGTAAGCTAGCTACAATATAACTAATAGTTACATTGTATCTATCTTAGGTTTTATTTCTATTTTACAGCTAAGTTTGTATTTATTTTAACTAGGTAGACTAGTTAGTAAATAGTTATTAACTATTTACTAGCTACCTAGCTAAAATAAATACAAATTTACCTATAAAATAAAACCTAACCTGAGTTACACTAACACCTAACCTTACACTACAATTAAATAAATACAATTAAATACAATTAACTAAATTACAAATAAACATTGCCCCAAAGAAATCAGCTCTTTTACCTGTAAATAAAAAAAACAACCCCCAACAGTAAAACCCACCACCCACACAACCAACCCCCCAAATAAAATCCTAACTAAAAAACCTAAGCTCCCCATTGCCCTGAAAAGGGCATTTGGATGGGCATTGCCCTTAAAAGGGCATTTAGCTCTTTTTCGGTGCCCAAAACCCCTAATCTAAAAATAAAACCCACCCAATAAACCCTTAAAAAAAACTAACACTAACCCCCGAAGATCCACTTACAGTTTTTGAAGACCCCACATCCATCCTTAACGAAGAGGCAGAAGTCCTCATCGAAGCCAGCAGAAGTCTTCATCCAAGTGGGCCAAAGTCTTCATCCAATCCGGCAGAAGTCTTCATCCAGACGGCATCTTCTATCTTTATCCATCCGGCGCGGATCAGCTCCATCTTCAAGACATCTGGCGCGGAGCATCCTCTTCTTTCCATGGCGACTGAAGAATGAAGGTTCCTTTAAGTGATGTCATCCAAGATGGCGTCCCAATCGAATTAAAGGTGAAAAAAACATATTTTCCAATCAGCCAATAGAATGCAAGCTCAATCCTATTGGTTGATTGGATCAGCCAATAGGAATGAAGCTCAATTCTATTGGCTAATTGCCAAACGGAATTCAAGGGACGCCATCTTGGATGACGTCACTTAAAGGAACCTTCATTCTTCAGTAGCCGTGGAAAGAAGAGGATGCTCCGCGCTGGATGTCTTGAAGATGGAGCCACTCCACGCCGGATGGATGAAGATAGAAGATGCCGTCTGGATGAAGACTTCTGCCGGATTGGATGAAGACTTCGGCCCGCTTGGATGAAGACTTCTGCCGGCTTCGATGAGGACTTCTGCCGCTTCCTTGAGGATGGATGTCGGGTTAGTGTTAGTTTTTTTAAGGGTTTATTGGGTGGGTTTTATTTTTAGATTAGGGGTTTTGGGCACCGAAAAAGAGCTAAATGCCCTTTTAAGGGCAATGCCCATCCAAATGCCCTTTTCAGGGCAATGGGGAGCTTAGGTTTTTTAGTTAGGATTTTATTTGGGGGGTTGGTTGTGTGGGTAGTGGGTTTTACTGTTGGGGGGTTGTTTGTATTTTTATTTACAGATAAAAGAGCTGATTTCTTTGGGGCAATGCCCCCACAAAAGGCCCTTTTAGTTTAGTTTAGGCTAGGGTTTTTTTTATTTTGGGGGTGCTTTTTTATTTTCATAGGGCTATTAGATTAGGTGTAATTAGTTTAAATATCTGATAATTAATTTTTTATTTTGTGTAATTAAGTGTTTTTTTTGTAATTTAGTTAATTGTATTTAATTAATTGTATTTATTTAATTGTAGTGTAAGGTTAGGTGTAAGTGTAACTAAGGTTAGGCTTTATTTTACAGGTAAATTTGTATTTATTTTGGCTAGGTAGCTAGTAAATAGTTAATAACTATTTACTAACTAGTCTACCTAGTTAAAATAAATACAAACTTAGCTGTAAAATGAAAATAAAACCTAAGGTAGCTACAATGTAACTATTAGTTATATTGTAGCTAGCTTAGGGTTTATTTTACAGGTAAGTACTTAGTTTTAAATAGTAGGGGGTGTTAGGGTTAGGGTTAGGTTTAGGGTTAATAACTTTAGTATAGTGGCGGCGACATTGGGGGCGGCAGATTAGGGGTTAATAAGTATAATGTAGGTGGCGGTGGTGGCGGGGGTGGCAGATTAAGGGTTAATAAGTATAATGTAGGTGGCGGCAGTGGCGGGGTGGCAGATTAGGAGTTAATAAGTATAATGTAATTGGCAGCGGTGTCGGGGATGGCATATTAGGGGTTAATAAATGTAATGTAGGTGTCGGCGATGTCGGGGGCAGCAGGTTATTTTTATTATTATCGGTTATTTGTAGAGCGCCAACAGATTCCGCAGCGCTATTAACAAAGGCGGAGTGCAACAAAACAATTATAGGGATCAAATGGGTAGAGGGCCCTGCCAAGAGTTGCACTGTTGTAGTCAGCTCTTGAGAAGGTGATCAACAAACAGCTGGACTCTTAGGCTTACATGCTAAGGGGGTTCAGGGGATAGCAATGGAGGAGAGGAACTGGTATAAAGAAATGTTAGCGTAGGTTGTATGCATCCCTGAACAGTAGAGTCTTTATGGAGCACTTGAAGCTTTTAAAACTAGAAGAGAGTCTTGTGGAGCGAGGCAGAGAGTTCCACAAGATGGGAGCCAGTCTGGAGAAGTCCTGTAAATGGGAGTGTGATGAGGTGACAAGAGAGGAGGAGAGTAGGAGGTCATGAGCAGAGTGAAGGGGATGGGATGGAGAGTATCTGGAGACAAGGTCTGAGATATAGGGGGGAGCAGTGCAGTTGAGGGCTTTGTATGTCAGAATGAGAATTTTGTGTTTGATCCTAGAAGCAAGAGGAAGCCAGTGAAGAGATTGGCAGAGAGGTGCAGCAGATGAAGAGCGACGTGTAAGGAAGATGAGTCTGGCAGAGGCATTCATTATGAATTGTAAAGGAGCTAGGCGGTAGGTGGGGAGACCAGAGAGGACAGAGTTGCAGTAATCAAGGCGGGAGAGAATGAGAAAAAGGATTAAAATCATAATTGTGTCTTGTGTAAGGAAGTGTCTAATTTTACAGATGTTTTTAAGGTGGAAGCGGCAGGCTTTAGCCAATGACTGAATGTGAGGAGTGAAAAAAAGATCTGAGTCAAATGTGACCCAAAGACATCGGGCATGCGGGGTAGGGGTAATAATGGAGTTGTCGACAGTTATAGAGAGATTGGGGGTGGAGAGTTTAGAAGAAGGGGTGGAAATAAGGAGCTCAGTTTTGGAGAATTTTAGCTTGAGGTAGTGAGAGGACATCCAGTTGGAGATGTGAGAAAGACAGTTAGTGACACAGGCTAGCAAGGAAGGAGAAAGGTCTGGTGCAGAGAAGTAGATTTGGGTGTCATCGGCATACAAATGATATTGTAAACCGTGGGACTTTATTAGGCAACCTAGTGATGACGTGTAGATTGAGAAGAGAAGGGGACAGAGGACAGAGCCTTGCGGTACTCCGACAGAAAGTGGTGACGGGGCAGAGGAGGCCCCAGAGAAGGCTACACTAAAGGTACAGTTTGACAGGTAGGAAGAGAGCCACGAGAGGGCTGTGTCACATATGCCGAATGATTGGAGGTTAGGGGTGTTTAGACTCAGGGTTCATGTTAGGGTGTTAGGTGTAAACATAACTTTTGTTTTCCCATAGGAATAAATGGGGCTGCGTTACGGAGCTTTACACTGCTTTTTTGCAGGTGTTAGGCTTTTTTTTCAGCCGGCTCTCCCCATTGATGTCTATGGGGAAATCGTGCACGAGCATGTACAACCAGCTCACCGCTGACTTAAGCAGCACTGGTATTAGAGTATGGAGTACAATTTTGCTCTACGCTCAATTCTTGCCTTTTAACGCCAAGTTTGTAAAAACCTGTAATACCAGCGCTGTAGGTAAGTGAGCGGTGACAATAATGTGCAAGTTAGTACCGCACCCCTCATAGTGCAAAACTCATAATCTAGCAGATAGTATTTTATTATCTGGGCCTTAGGCTCATAAAAAGGAGTACTTAAATTGTGGCCAATTTACAATCCTAATAAACATTTCCTTATCAAAAATAATATAAAGACCACTGAAGTATAACATTTGTTTACCTCAGTTTCTCTTCAATTCACTGATGTATGGTTATAATAATCCTTTTATTGTAACAAAATATGCTGTTGAGTAACATTAAAAGATTAAATGATGTGAAACTGGATGAATGAAAAATATTAAAAGCAATCATGTTTGAAGATCATTCACAAAACAATTTGCATAAATTAATAAAGGAAAAAAAAACAATTAGATAGGTTTACAGGGAATTATATAAAAAAAAAAGTATATGAGATGACATTATTGTTAATTGCTCTGAGGCAAAAGTCAACAGCTATGATGGGAAATCAATTTTTTTGTACCAATACAAAAAGGATTGCAGCAGCAAATGAAATCATAAATTATAATTATCTAGCAGTTTTACAATACAATACATGATAGTGACATTTTTTCAAAATGTAAACTGTAAAGTTATAATAAAAAAATCACACATATATATACAATTAAAAGCTATGATATATATATATATATATATATATATATATATATCATAGCTTTTTATTACATGTATACTCTATTAAATTATTTCATTTTCAAGCAAACTTCATAAAATAGGACATTTAAAGGGACACTGTAACCAAAATTTTTCTTTTGTGATTCAGATTGAGAATGAAATTTTAAGCAACTTTCTAATTTACTCCTATTTTCAATTTTTCTTCGTTCTCTTGCTATCATTATTTGAAAAAGATGGCATCTAAGCTTTTTTTTTGGTTTCAGTACTCTGGACAGCACTTTTTTTATTGGTGGATGAATTTATCCACCAATCAGCAAGGACAACCCAGGTTGTTCACCAAAAATGGGCCGGCATCTAAACTTACATTCTTGCATTTCAAATAAAGATACCAAGAGAATGAAGAAAATTTGATAATAGGAGTAAATTAGAAAGTTGCTTAAAATTTCATGCTCTATCTGAATCACGAAAGAAAATTTTTGGTTACAGTGTCCCTTTAAATAACAGAGGGGGAATCGTGTTGTTAAAAAATATCTCACCCTTTTAAAATAATACAATGTTTCTGCATTTACATTGTGGCATTTTAATATGTTTTCACTTACTGTGTATTAGTCTATTTTACCTTTTATTATATCATTTTGATTATTTTTTTGATTAGCCACAAATGAATTAAATCTTAATGAGTTCTCTTGATAAGTTAATTGGAACTTCACTTTTAATTTATTCTGGTTTAGATTATTAAAAATCATAATGTTGGGATTTTCAGTCAGAAAGTGTTACAAAGTACATGCAGGAAATAAATCTATTACACTTTTTAATTAACTACAGATATAAAAATCCTGGAAAGCCTTGATTGCATTAGTATTCATGCCTTTAGCGAAGACACGCTTAAATAATCTGTTGTGGAGACAATTGGCTAAAGAGTCTCAGTTGTGTGCAATTAAAGTGCCACATGATGTTAGATTAAGCACACACCCCACTGTGATTAAAGGTAGCATCTTTCTGATGTGGCACATATTAGTTTGACTCAACCATGAAGTAAAATTGCCCCTTCTTGGTAAAACATAAGATCCTTTGCCACTGCCTATGACTCTTCTGATTTTGTGTTCCTGGTGTAAAAGAGATATAAAACCCAAATTTTAAGCAACTTTCTCATTTACTCCTATTATCAATTTTCTTTGTTCTCTTGGTATCTTTATTTGAAAAAGCTGGAATGTAAGCGTAAGAGCTGGCCCATTTTTGGTTCAGGACCCTGGGTACCGCTGCTGATTGGTCGATACATTTAGACACCAATTAGCAAGTGCTACCAAAGTGCTGAAAAACGGGCCGGCTCCTAAGCTTACATTCCAGCTTTTTCAAATAAAGATACCAAGAGAATGAAGAAAAATTAATAATAGGAGTAAATTAGAAAGTTGCTTGAAATTGCATGCTCTATCTGAATTATGGAAGTTTATTTTGACTAAACTATCCCTTAAGGGGATTTACATGTCCTGGTGTCAATAAAGATTAGTGCAAAATTATTAGAGAAAGTCAGCCAGATTACAAGTTTTGTGTTAGGAGCTGTGCGGTGCTAACGAGCAGTTTTTTCTCACTGCTCACTTACCTACAGCGCTGGTATTACGGGTTTTTGCAAACCCGGTGTTAAAAGGCAATAAGTGAGCATAGAGAAAAATTGTGCTCCATACCGCACTCCAATACCAGCGCTGCTTAAGTCAGCGGTGAGCTGGTCGTACGTGCTCGTGCATGATTTTCCCCATAGACATCAATGGGGAGAGCCGGCTGAGAAAAAGTCTAACACCTGCCAAAAATCAGCGTAAAACTCTGACGCGGAACATCCTCTTCAAACGACGGCTTCTTCGTAATGAATATCTCTTTAGGTGACGTCATCCAAGATGGCGTCCCTTAGATTCCGATTGGCTGATAGAATTCTATCAGCCAATCAGAATTAAGGTAGAAAAAATCCTATTGGCTGATGCAATCAGCCAATAGGATTGAGCTTGCATTCTATTGGCTGTTTGGAACAGCCAATAGAATGCCAGCTCAATCCTATTGGCTGATTGCATCAGCGAATAGGATTTTTTCTACCTTAATTCCGATTGGCTGATAGAATTCTATCAGCCAATCGAAATCTAAGGGACATCATCTTGGATATTCATTACGAAGAAGCCGTCGTTTGAAGAGGATGCTCCGCGTCGGATGTCCCCGCTCTGCACTGGAAGGATGAAGATAGAAGATGCCATCTGGATGAAGACTTATACCTTTCTGGAGGACCACTTCTGCCCTTCTGGAGGACCACTTCTGCCGGCTTTGTTGAAGACATCTTGCAGCTTGGATGAAGACTTCTCCCGGTAAGTGAATCTTCGGGGGTTAGTGTTAGGATTTTTTTAAGGGTGTATTGGGTGGGTTTATTTTTTAGGTTAGGGCTTTGGGCCTGCAAAAGAGCTAAATGCCCTTTTAAGGTCAATGCCCATCCAAATGCCCTTTTCAGGGCAATGGGGAGCTTAGGTTTTTTAGTTAGTATATTATTTTGGGGGTTGGTTGTGTGAGTGGTGGGTTTTTGTTAGGATTTGCTAAGTTATTATAGAAAACACTACTAAAACAGCTTACTGCCAATGTAGGACCACTCAGTCTCACACCTTACCTCGGATTCCCACAGATTGAACTTAAGGGAACCCTGATATGCTCATTGATCTGAGGGTCACTACAGCAGGGTAGCTGAGTGAATACGGAACCTTCACGCAACAATGACTGCTAGCAGCAGAAAGGAGAGTAATTCATAAGGGAAAGCAACTTAAACAGTAGTGAAAGAGTTAATTACTGCAGGTGCTTTGATTCACTCACACAAGCAGTGTAACATAAAGTTTATACAGCAAGCTTTAACAAACACACCAACAATCACACAGCACTTTGTTATCTGAATGAGCTAATCAAGCTGAGAGCATTATATAATCCATAATTTGATAATGAATGTTAGTTATATCCAAGCTTGTTCAATGAAAGCATAAGAAGCTGTGTTGGTCATTTGAAACAGATAAAGTTGAAGTTATACAAACAGTCATTTGCGAACAGATATGAGGGTAAACTGTGACTAAGACCAATGTATACTTAGGAAGTCTGTTTATGAAAGAATGGTAGCAATATATATCTTTGTCACAGTTGTTTGTATGCAAGTTAGTAAGTAGAGAAGATAGATTAATGCATATTTGTCATCTGTAGCATATATGATTCTCCAGCATGTGTGCGTTACACAGATAATATGGCAAGCTTGCAGTTAAATGGAGTTGCAGTAGTACACACAGTTCGTATAATGCAAAATATACAGACCAGTATTACAGGAGATGGCAATGAGCAGAGTAATACTGTTACCAGACAGCAAACAGTCCCAGCGGTACCACAGCGAGCCTGAGTCAGAGCCACGGCGGGAGAATGTCGGGCGTGACGTCACACGCTGCAGGGAGTAACTTCAATACAGGAGAGACAGAGAGGTCTCTGACTGAAATAAACGGTGAAAATCTCCAGAAGCAAAAGATCACAAGGAGGTAGATTCAAACAGGCAGAAACTTAGGGGGAGTTTAGAGAGCAATGTAATGAAATACAAAGTTGTATAAACGGCAAGGTCTCTTCAGAAGCAGCTTGTCACTGAGCAACAAATTACCAAGCAATGAGTTCTGTTGGGAAGTGCCTTAAATAGGGCTAATGAGTTCACTTTCTTAAAGGTATAGCATGAACAGAGATGAATCCCTGACAGGACCCCCCCCCCCCCCCAAGGAGCCGCTCCGCGGATCAAGGACCAGGATGATCAGGATTTCTACGATGAAACAAGGAGACAAGACGGGGAGCAGAGACATGAGTGGAAGGTTCCCAAGAGTCCTCCTCCGGACCAAACCCTTTCCAACTGACAAGATATTGGAGTTGATTATGATGGTAACGAGAGTCTAAGATGGACTCAATTTCATACTCCATGCCATCAGTAACTGAAGGATCCACCGTGTCATTCTGAGTTGTGTCTCTCATTGTACAGTACGGTTTCAAGAGTGAAACGTGGAATGTGGGATGTATCTTCAGAGAATCTGGTAGCTGAAGTGTTACAGCATTAACATTTACAACCTTTTGTATTAGATAAGGCCCTAAATATAGAGAAGCGAGTTTTTTAGAAGGAACTTGTAACCTCAAATGTTTAGTGCTTAACCAGACTTTGTCGCCAATCTTGTAATCTGGGGGCTTAGATCTACGTAGATCATAGTGGTGTTTCTGAACAGCCTGAGCTTCTTGTAAGATTTGTTTCAATGTTGTGAAAGTAGTGGCAATGGTGTTAACAAGATCGTTGACTATAGGCATATCGGAATTGTTGATCTGATTTGGGTAATATGAAGGATGAAATCCATAGTTGATATAAAATGGTGTCATTTTAGTTGACAAATTTACAGCATTATTATGGGCAAATTCAGCAGTAGCAAGTAGAGAATGCCAGTTATCTTGTTGTTGGGTGCAGTAGCAACGAAGATACTGTTCTAATGTTTGATTTGTCCTTTCTGTTTGACCATTCGTTTGTGGATGATAGGCGGTACTGAATCGTTTGGAAATATTGAGAGAGGAGCACAGTTGATTCCAAAACCTTGAAGTGAATTGCGTACCTCTATCTGTGGTAATTGACTCAGGTAAACCATGTAATTTCACAATGTGATTCAGAAAAAGTGAGGCAGTTTCTGATGCTGTAGGCAATCCTCTATGTGGTAGGAAATGTGCCATTTTAGAGAATAAGTCCACTACTACTAATATGGTGTTATAATTAGCAGATGAAGGTAGGTCAACAATGAAATCCATAGCAATCGCTGCCCAAGGTACTGTTGAATAGTATCATGCATCTTGGGCCACCAATAATTCCTTTTAAGCAAATGAGCAGTTCTATGAACTCCAGGATGGCCAGCCAACAAGGAGTCGTGGGCAAAGGCAAGTACTTCATTCCTGAGAGAAGGAGGTATATACAATAGAGTGCCATGGTAATATAAGTTGTCTGAATGTTTTAGTACATCCAATTGATCCAAAGATGAATCATTCCTTAAATGTTCTTGTAGAGTGGTTTTAAAATCAGTTGTTAGACAGATAATTCTATCCGAAGGTATGATAGATGAAGGAGAAACCAGATCAGTAGGACCAGGGTCTTTTCTAGATAGAGCATCGGCTTTCATATTTTTTGATCCTTGTCTATAAGTTATAACGTAATCAAAACGAGAAAAGAACAAACTCCAACGAACCTGGCGTGCAGTAAGGGTCTTGTTTGATTTTAAATATTCTAAATTACGGTGATCAGTATAGATAATGATTGGATGTGTTGCACCCTCCAGGAGGTGTCGCCAAAACTCCAAAGCTGATTTAATTGCAAGAAGTTCTTTATCACCGATTCCATAATTAATCTCCGCTGAACTCATGGTTCTAGAATAGTAGGAGACAGGATGCAAAGGTTCTTTATCTGAGTGTCTCTGAGATAGAACAGCCCCTACAGCAAACTCAGAAGCATCAACTTCCAGCGTAAATTGACATGTGGGATCTGGGAATTGTAATATAGGGGCTGAGATAAATTTACTTTTTAGAAGATTGAAGGAATGATCAGCATCTTGATACCAGACAAACTTAATTTGTTTACGTGTTAGCGTAGTGAGAGGTCTGACAATAAGAGAGAAATCTTTGATGAACTTTCTATAAAAGTTTGCAAAGCCCAGGAATCTTTGAACATCTTTTTTATTACGTGGAATAGGCCACTTAGTGATAGCGTCCACTTTGCTCGACTCCATTGAAATTCCAGCTGGTGAGATGCAATATCCAAGGAATGATATGGTGTTTGTGTTGAAAATACACTTTTCAAGCTTTGCATAGAGATGGTGTGCCCTTAAACGTGTTAACACTTGTTTGACATGTACAATGTGAGCCTGTTGAGAATTTGAGTAAACCAAGATGTCATCCAAGTATACGACAATACAGACATCTAACAAATCATGAAAGACATCATTTATAAAACATTGAAATGTCGCTGGGGCATTGCACAATCCAAAGGGCATTACAGTGTATTCATACAAGCCGTATCTTGTACGGAATGCAGTTAACCATTCATCCCCTGCCCTCATCCTGATCAAATTATAGGCACCTCTGAGATCTAGTTTAGTAAAAACTGTGGCACCTTGTAAACGTTCAATAAGTTCAGGTATGAGGGGCAGGGGGTATCTGTTCTTTTTTGTGCATTTGTTCAACTGCCTATAATCGATAATAGGCCTAAGACTGCCATCTTTATTTTTTACAAAGAACATTGCAGCAGCTGCAGAGGAGGTAGAAGGTCTAATAAACCCTTTTTTCAAATTGTCATCTAAATATTGTTTTAAATGATTTAACTCTGGCTGTGACAACGGATATATGTGACCGTATGGTATGGAGCTTCCAGGTATAAGATCGATAGGACAGTCATAGTCTCTGTGTGGAGGTAAGGACTCAGCCTCTTTTTTATCAAAAACGTCAGCAAACTCACTATAGCATTCTGGTAGCTTATGTTCAGTGATTTGACAAAGTGTGTGTACCCCAAAACAGGATTGCTTACAGTTATTTGAATCGAAAACTACTGATGCTGTAGACCACGATATAGTGGGATTATGTTTTATTAACCAATTCAATCCAAGGATTAGTGGATAAACAGAAGATGGAAGGACATCAAACGAAATAAGCTCTGTGTGTCCTGAAGGGGTGACCACTTTGAGTGGAATAGTGTGGTGAGTTATGGGACCAGAGCTAAAAAATGAACCGTCAACCAAACGAATAGATAGTGCAACATTCTTTTTTATTAGTGGTATGTGATTATTAACAACAAAAGTGTTATCAGCAAAATTCCCAGAAGCCCCTGAGTCAATTATGGCCTGAACGTTTATCTTCTGATGGGACCACTGTAAGCAGACATAAATAGATAGATGAGATTTTATGCTGTTAACCAAATTAACTGTATGGTCATTAGATGAAATCTTACCCTTCTTTTGTCGAATCAGTGAGGGACAGTCCCTAACTCCATGGTTCTTTTCAGCACAGTATAAACATTAATTTAGAAGCTTTCGCCTTGCTTTCTCTTCGGGTCTTAAGGGTCCCCTAATCACTGCAACATCCATGGGTTCTTCAGTGGATCTAGTGGAAACTGTGGAAGGAGGTGAGTGATGATAGTTAGGAGTCCTTCTGGTGGTATTCTCCGAATAAGATCTTTCTGACCTCCTTTCCCTAAGTCGACAATCTATGCCAATAGAGAGAGTCATCAAGGCATCCAAGTCCTCTGGAATCACACCCCTTGCCAACTCATCCTTAACTGCATCGTTTAACCCTAAACGGTACTGATTGCGTAGAGCAGGAATATTCCAAAGGGTGTCAGGAGCCCATCTTTTGAATTCAGTAATGTAATCTTCTACCATTCTTTTGCCCTGTCTTAAAGATCTAATGGCAGTTTCAGCAGTATTTTTCTTATTGTGATCTTCATATAAGAGAGACATAGCAGAGAAAAATTCTTCTAGGGAATTTAGAATGGGATCATCCTTTTCATAAAAGGCATTGGCCCAAGATCTGGCCTCACCTCTGAGAAATGAAATTACAGTTAGAACTCTAATCCTGACAGTTGGGTATGACTTAGGTTTCAGAGTAAAAAGCAGAGTGCAGGAATTCCTGAAATCCCTGAACATAGATCTGTCGCCAGAGAACTTTTCAGGCGGACTAACAATGGATTCTGGGGTTGATTCAACATTGGGAGTTTTGTTAGCAAGGTGATCATTAATAAAAAAATTTATATTCTGATTCTCTAATTAAATATCCCTTAAGCCTTGAATCATGTGATCCATACTCTGAGCTAGAGAACCAACTCTCCTGGACAGTTCACTTATGTCCATGATTTTAGCTGTTAGTAGTATTCTTTTTTAAGGCTTGGTAATATGTTAGGATTTGCTAAGTTATTATAGAAAACACTACTAAAACAGCTTACTGCCAATGTAGGACCACTCAGTCTCACACCTTACCTCGGATTCCCACAGATTGAACTTAAGGGAACCCTGATATGCTCATTGATCTGAGGGTCACTACAGCAGGGTAGCTGAGTGAATACGGAACCTTCACGCAACAATGACTGCTAGCAGCAGAAAGGAGAGTAATTCATAAGGGAAAGCAACTTAAACAGTAGTGAAAGAGTTAATTACTGCAGGTGCTTTGATTCACTCACACAAGCAGTGTAACATAAAGTTTATACAGCAAGCTTTAACAAACACACCAACAATCACACAGCACTTTGTTATCTGAATGAACTAATCAAGCTGAGAGCATTATATAATCCATAATTTGATAATGAATGTTAGTTATATCCAAGCTTGTTCAATGAAAGCATAAGAAGCTGTGTTGGTCATTTGAAACAGATAAAGTTGAAGTTATACAAACAGTCATTTGCGAACAGATATGAGGGTAAACTGTGACTAAGACCAATGTATACTTAGGAAGTCTGTTTATGAAAGAATGGTAGCAATATATATCTTTGTCACAGTTGTTTGTATGCAAGTTAGTAAGTACAGAAGATAGATTAATGCATATTTGTCATCTGTAGCATATATGATTCTCCAGCATGTGTGCGTTACACAGATAATATGGCAAGCTTGCAGTTAAATGGAGTTGCAGTAGTACACACAGTTCGTATAATGCAAAATATACAGACCAGTATTACAGGAGATGGCAATGAGCAGAGTAATACTGTTACCAGACAGCAAACAGTCCCAGCGGTACCACAGCGAGCCTGAGTCAGAGCCGCGGCGGGAGAATGTCGGGCGTGACGTCACACGCTGCAGGGAGTAACTTCAATACAGGAGAGACAGAGAGGTCTCTGACTGAAATAAACGGTGAAAATCTCCAGAAGCAAAAGATCACAAGGAGGTAGATTCAAACAGGCAGAAACTCAGGGGAAGTTTAGAGAGCAATGTAATGAAATACAAAGTTGTATAAACGGCAAGGTCTCTTCAGAAGCAGCTTGTCACTGAGCAACAAATTACCAAGCAATGAGTTCTGTTGGGAGGTGCCTTAAATAGGGCTAATGAGTTCACTTTCTTAAAGGTATAGCATGAACAGAGATGAATCCCTGACAGTTTTACTGTTGGGGGGGTTGTTTGTATTTTTTTAACAGGTAAAAGAGATGATTACTTTGGGGCAATGCCCCACAAAAGGCCCTTTTAAGGGCTATTGATAGTTTAGTTTAGGCAGGGTTTTTTTTATTTTGGGGGGGTTATTTTGATAGGGCTATTAGATTAGGTGTAATTAGTTTAAAGATCTGTAATTTGTTTTTTATTTTCTGTAATTTAGTGTTTGTTTTTTTTTTTTTTAAATTAGCTAATTTAATTTAATTCAATTTATTTAATTGTATTTAATGTAGGGAATTGATTTAATTATAGTGTAGTGTTAGGTGTTATTGTAACTTAGGTTAGGTTTTATTTTACAGATAAATTTGTATTTATTTTAGCTAGGCAGTTATTAAATAGTTAATAACTATTTCATAACTATTATACCTAGTTAAAATAAATACAAACTTGCCTGTAAAATAAAAATAAACCCTAAGCTAGATACAATGTAACTATTAGTTATATTGTAGCTAGCTTAGGCTTTATTTTACAGGTGAGTATTTAGTTTTAAATAGGAATAATTTAGTTAATTATAGTAATTTTCTTTAGATTTATTTAAATTAAATTTAAGTTAGGGGGTGTTAGGGTTTGGGTTAGACTTAGATTTAGGGGTTAATACATTTAATATAGTGGCAGCAACATTGGGGGTGGCAGATTAGGGGTTAATAATATTTAACTAGTGTTTGCGAGGCAGGAGTGCGGCGGTTTAGGGGTTAATATGTTTATTCTAGTGGCGCTGATGTCCGGAGCGGCAGATTGGGGGTTAAAAAATTTTTTTTAGTGTTTGCAATGCGGGAGGGCCTCGGTTTAGTGGTTAATAGGTAGTTTATGGCTGTTAGTGTACTTTTTAGTACTTTAGTTATGAGTTTTATGCTACGGCGTTGTAGTGTAAAACTCAAAACTACTGACTTTAGAATGCGTTACGGATCTTGGAGGTAGAAAGTGTACCGCTCACTTTTTGGCCTCCCAGGACAGACTCGTGATACCGGCGCTATGGAAGTTCCATAGAAAAAAGGGTTTACGAAGTTTGCGTAAGTCGTTTTGCGGTAAGGCCAAAAAAGTGTGCGATGCCCCTAAACCTGCAAGACTAATAGCAGCAGGCGTAAAAAAGCAGCGTTAGGACCTGTTCACGCTGCTTTTTTACCTTAACGCACAACTCATAATCTAGCCGAGTGTTAGATATGCCTAGCTTTTCACTTAATCTCAAACATTAAGCAGTTTGTGTAAAGGCAGGACTTGCTCATGTTCAGTTGATTGTGCTGGAAGGAGCATTGGAGATAGCAAGTTTGTTTTGCATCCAAACGTGTGTTTTCTGCATTTGTATACTTTGTATACTTCCCTTTCTTCTTTTCTGTTGTTGTACATCAAGCAATGCTCCTAAACTCACGGCTTTGCTCTGCCTCTTACAATATTTTGTCAATCATTATGGGGTCAATTCAAGTTTGGTCAATCATGCAAATTATACAATGCTTATATTTCAAAAAATATCGGATAGGTTATTGTAAAAGTCACCCATAGGATGCATGGACAGCATTGACTTTGCTGATCAAAATCCACCAGACCACAAGTTTTTACTAAACATCAAAAAACAAAATGGACAAATTGAATTCAACTGCCTTCAAGACTTGATAAATGCTCAACACCCACATATTGACCTATAACATACATCAGATCAATGATAATGTTATAGGCCACTGATCTGTTCATGCTCAGACAATATGACAATAGAATTGCGCCGAATAAGGATACTGAATATGTCATCCCCATCAATTAAATGAAAATTAAGAAGCTGCAGTGCTGCTTTTATAGTGTGCAACAATGTTGCATCTTGGTCATGTTGTCAATGTTTGTGATTGGCCATAGTGTTCATAGAGATGTGATGTAATGCAAAAAATATCGTGTTTGGCTATTTGGGGTTGGATATTTGTTGCATAGTTGTATTTTTTGTGTATCAATTTTTTTTAGGTGATATGCTTATATACATATATATATTTATGTGTTAATATGTGTATACAAATATAAACACATATATATATATATATATATATATATATATATATATATAGTAAACAATTTCCAATTCAGCCCACCGATAGACAGCTCGCCTGGGTGCAATGATACAGCATCAAATAAGAAACAAGAGAATGCACTCTCAGGACTTCTTCAAAAAACCAATTTAATGGAACGTTTTCGGGGTTGAAGGGGTTTTGAACCCCGAAAACATTCCATTAAATTGTTTTTTTGAAGAAGTCCTGAGAGTGCATTCTCTTGTTTCTTATTATATATATATATATATATATATATATATACTGTATATATTCATATACTTATATATTTAAAATACCTGCGCGACTTAACCCCTTCTCTGCGTCAGTTCTTATGCCGTGTCCCATGAGCCTATGGAAGCGCACTCTAATGAGCACAAAGCTTCCATGCACTTCAAATACCAGCGCACAAATGCTTTCGCTGGTATTACGAGTGGAGTGCAAATATCGAGCTTGCAAAAGTGCAATTTTGCACTCCACTCGTACCCTGGCCCTAAATGTTTTTATTTATTAAAACAAACCACTGTTTGTTCACGCATTGTTTTCTATTCTCTAGCACATGTAACTATACCATGCCTCAAAATACCATACTGGTACATACAAAAAAATAAAGTATAATAGGTGAAGTATGCAATATACTTTTTTATAACAAATACTGTACGTAATCTATGCAGAAAAAAACTATAAAAGGTGGAATGGAAATCCATTTGAGAAAAAGGGGGAAATGGTTAGTGATATATATTTTGCCTATATCAAGTTTTGAAATTCAGCCCATATTGTCAGTGTGTTTTTGAGTGATCCCAATCCCAAGTGGCTTCTGTCGATAAAAATCCTCCACCGCAAAATAGTTTTCAACTGAATAGCTGATGAATTTTTTTCTTTCATGATTCAGATAGAGCATGCAATTTTAAGCAACTTTCTAATTTACTCCAATTATCAGCTACATGCAGCCAGCAATCAGCAAGTGCTATCCACAGGTCTGAACCAAAAATGGGTCAGCTAGTAAGCTTTACATACCTGCTTTTTCAAATAAGATACCAAAAGAACGGAAAAATATATATAATAGGAGTAAAGTAGAAACAAATTGGGTTTCGTAACCCTTTAAGTTTATATATCAGGAGAGAAATTCAAATGAAAATTGAAAACAAAAATGACAGCTCAATATATAATGTCTGAAGTGTTTGGGTTGATTTTTTGTACAGTGCATCATGTTTCTAATAATTAACATGTTTAAATTTAACCTTTTATGCTCTGAAACCATCATGACATGTCAATCACTAATAATTCTATTTACTAGCATATTTCCTCAATAAATATTTTTTCTTGTTACTACTCAAAAAGTACTGAAATTTGTTTTGTTTTCTGAAAACTCAGTTTATTGGGAATCTGTTTTTAACATACAGATTAGATGAGCAGATACAAAGTGCATAGAAATAGAATTGTTGACATTAATGTGCAATGGCTCAATATAGATTCACTGTTTTACATATTTAAAGAATAAACATAAACAGTTTAAGAATAACAATCATGTCTCCACAAGGTATCTTTTCATTCTCTGTTGCAAAGTTAGAAAAAAGGTACAGTATGTGGTTAGTCAGGTGGGGTTTGGAGGTATTAAAGGGTGGTAAACAGAATATATTTTAATATGTTATTCCACCTCGCAGTCCCACCATCCACTGCCTCCCTAGGAAATGTCTTAAAAGGTCTTAAAAGGCCCCAACTGCAGTTCAATTTTGAAAAAGTGTTTAGATGTACTGATCCCACAACGTTTGTATTTCCGTGAAAGCATCCCTTTTTGCCAATTTCGAAAGAATTCAATAAGCTCTGTGACCTTTTGTCTCCACATTGCCAAGCTCAGGACGTCTTGCAACTTCCAGTTTCTGTCAACCAGAGCACGTGCACTATTTATTATTCTGAAGAGCATTTTAGTGTGTTTGAAGGGAAGTTGTATGGATTTGTTTAGCAGTCAGATTAGGGGATCAGAGGGGATAGAGATCTGGAGGATCATTTCTATTTCCTGAATAATATTATGCCACTATTGATTTATCTGAGAGCACCACCATCACATGTGTCCCATCCAGCTTCCAACATGCCCACATCTCCAGCAACAATTGGGGAATAATCTATTTAGTCTTCTGGGGGTTAGGTACCAGCAGTGTAGGATTTTTTAGTTGATTTCCAGTAAAGATGAGGAAATAGAGGATGTTTTGGTGTTGAACAAGATATTATTGGCTGTTTGGGGCAGGACAATCACTCCTAGTTCCCTTTCCCAAATCTCTAAAGAATACGGTAGATTACCGGGGAGGGGTTGTTTTTACGTTTTCTAGATAATTGAAAGTGAATGATTGACAAGGGTGTTGGATGTATAGAGTTTTTCTATGTTGGTGAGCGAGCGTGTAATGTTTCGCGTTTGTTTTTGTGTGGTAATATAGTTATGTAGCCTCCTGTACAAGAACCAATTAGTTGCCCAATTGTGCTCTCTTTCTATGAGTTGTTCTTGTGAGCTTAAAATGTCTTCAGTGGGGGGGCGGAGCTAGCCACGATACCGGGTGGCTGCACATAAGAAAAGCTCCGTGAGCCAAGCAAAGATAAACTAATTTTTATTTATTATTTTGAATCCCAGGCTTTTTTTATTTGATCCCTAGGATAGCCATTTCTACCAGGCACCTAAATGTGTGATTTGTTGGGCGAGGCGCAAAAATAACATTAATATTAGGACATCCTTTGTTCTAGCAGTCACTTGCGCACACAGGCGGGAAACCACTTCCGGCTCCTTCTTGGCCCTGTATTACTGCCAAAGTGGAAATTTACCCCATCAGTAACTGCAACAGTATCAATAAGTGCTCCAAACACTGCACAGTAAATTAACGACAGATTACTAGAGAAGAACATCTACCACTATCTCTCCCTCTCCTTTCCCGTTGGCCCATCTGCCTACGGGTCATACCCCCTGTTCCCTTTTCCTTAGCTGCTCTGGAGTGAGCAAATTCCCTGGGGAGAGATAGCACATTAGCATTCTGGATGGAGGCCTTATAACAACTGTAAGCTCTCCTTAGATATTGCTTTATTTTTCTTTCTACTGCCCTTACCCCTTATCTGATGGAGGCATAAAAATGCTGTAAGGGGAGTGCCGACTTATTTATCTTCATATACCACGCACTTACAAACCTATCCCTCCAGAGAACAACAGTTGACAACTGTGCACCAGACCTAAATTACAATGTCTAATACTCAAAGAAAGAAGAAGAAGCAATCTGATGCGCCTAAAAGGACTCTCTCTGACCATTTTTCAAGTAAAGCTCACTATGAGCAAGAATTCTCAGATGAAGATTCTAGGGAGTCATTAACATCTGGCAGAAGCACACATAGGGCAACCCCGCTACCTAGTGAGAGATACACAACTACAAATGCTTCTATTCTAGACTCCATAAAGGTGTTATCTGAAAAAATGGACTCACATCATGCATCCATTAAACATGATCTAAAAACATCAGTCACGGAGCTAAAAAGAGAGATTTCATCCCTGGGTGATAGAACAGAAACATTGGAGAAAAAACAGGAAGATCTTCCTCTGGATCACTCCAATTTGTTAGCATACACTCAATCATTAGCGGAAACTATCTCAGACCTAGAATCAAAGATGGCGGACATGGAGGATAGGTCACGCCGCAATAATCTAAGGATCCGGGGCATTCCGGAAGATGTTGATATTCCTGCCCTCCCCAAATACCTCAAATGCAAGATGCAAGATGCCATCATTGATAGAGCTCACCAAGCTCTGCGCCCAAGAACATCACCCTCAGGCTCTTCTAGAGACGTCATAGTAAGATTACATTACTGCATATTCAAAGAAAAAGTTCTTAGAGCTTCATTCCACAATAAAACATTGAAAGAACCTTTTCATATGATACAGATATTCCCAGATCTCTCAACACATACCCTATTCCGAAGGCGCACTGTCCAACAGGTCACCCACTGTCTGAGACAGAATGATATCAAATACCGCTGGGGGTTCCCTGTCAAATTATATTTTCAAATAGAGGACCATTCATATTCTGTATCCTCCCCAGAACAGGGGGTCAGACTTCTACAGTCTCTACAATTACTCCATGCACCAGCCCAGTCGAAGGATCCTACAGCACGTCCAGTGGGACTGAACATCTCTGCACCTAGCTAGAGGCCTCTGCCGCAAACCTTCAATTACCAAGCCAAGAGGAAAGATCCTACTCAATCTACAGAGGACACTTGAACTTGGACTCCTAGGAATACTGGAACGAGAGATTACTCTAGTAATATCCATATGCACATAATATTTCTACTTCATCTTCGGATGGCTGCGCCTAGTTCGCAGCCTTTGCCACATATCTTCTACTGTCAAACCAGGGCGAAAGATGTTTATCAGCCTGTAGAGGACTCTTGAACATGGTCTTCAGAAATTACTAGAGCAGGCGATATCGTTGGTGAGAGGGGCCGACCGCCACAACAGACTCATCCGCAAGCCGCGGACGCACTACCCCTACCACTTCGCTCTGCATCGGGCGCTCTCTGTGGAAGCAGTACACGCTGCAGTCTGGACCGCTGCACTCCTGTAATTGTCAGGTGGACACTGACAGGGTCCTGCCGAAGGCTGTGGTTAACAACGGGTAAGCAACTGCGCTTTGTTGCGCACTTGATAACTGCCTCACACGAACTCACTCATCTCAGTACCTCCACATTTAACTCAATGCTCCCTGCCTTGCTATTTTGACAAGACGCATCATACATACTTGGAGACAGGTTTCTAGGAGCTCCAGCATTACTTATAGAACAACACAAACAGGGGCCTAGTAACTGACCGGGACTCTTTCACTGAAAAGCCACAGGCCTACTATATTTACGCCATCAGTAACTGCAACAGTATCTATAAGTGCTGCAAACACTGCACAGTAAATTAAGGACAGATTACTAGAGAAGAACATCTACCACTATCTCTCCCTCTCCTTTCCTGTTGGCCCATCTGCCTACGGGTCATACCCCCTGTTCCCTTTTCCTTAGCCGCTCTGGAGGCCTCTGCCAGGGTGGGCTGGGACTATCTTTGGGAAACTCTTAGAACCTTTGGATTTCCAAGTGACTTCATAACAGCTGTACGGGCTCTATATTCTTGCCCCATAGTTACGGTAAGAGGAGTGGGATTCCAGTCCGTACCCTTAGAGATCACCAATGGAACTAGACAGAGGTGCCCCCTCTCGCCGCTCCTCTTTGCTCTTTCAATAGAGCCCCTAGCACAGGCGATCAGATTAGATCCAGCCATTTCGGGGCTCACGCTTGGGAAATCACAGCATAAAATAGCATTGTATGCGGACGATATCACGCTTCTCCTTACTAATCCATCCACCTCAGTACACGCTGTTTTTAAACTCTTGGCCCGCTTTGGTAAATATAGCTACTATAAGCTGAACATTAACAAGATAGAAGCTCTTCCTGTGAATATTTCGCAGCTAGAACTAGCTGCACTAAAGAAACATTTTAAATTCCAGTGGTCTGCACATACTATAAAGCTATTGGGCACCTATCTCAGCATATCTATTCCCATAGTGATTGCTAAAAACTTCACGGATAGGATTCCAGAGTGGCGGAGGCTACTAGAATCCTGGGAATTCTGGGAGATTTCCTGGACTGGTCGGATAACGGCCGTTAAGATGTCTTTTGTTCCTAAGATTCTGTATTTATTCCGTTCTCTCCCGGTCAATGTTCCAAGACCTATAATAAACAGACTACAGAGCCTGATTACCAATTATATTTGGAAAAATAGAAAACCTAGAACCTCTACGCACACGCTACAGAGGGACACTGCCCGAGGTGGCCTAGGCCTATCTAACATTCTCTGCTATTACCAAGCAGCACGTCTATCACACCTGATAAATTGGAGCGACACTGTGAACCCCTCTTCTTGGAGAGAGGTTGAACAATCGCTTCTCCCCCGTGGACTCTTGCTTTCTGATCTCCCATGGATCCTCCCGCACGGACAGGGATCTCTCAAATCTTCCCATCCTGTTATCCTACACCTACTCCAGTTCTGGAATCAAATTCGCCACCTTCTCTCTATAGCTCCTCATCCCTCCCCACAGCAGACGATCGCAGGATCCCTCTTTTGTCTCCCCGACTCACACATAATGGCCTGGCAGGGATTTGGGGTAACTACAGTTTTAGATCTCTATGGGCGTACAGGTATACTTTCACACAGCAGTGTCTGTGCTGATATACAGATCCCCCCACACTTCAGTTTGAGGCCTTCCGTCTCTGCTCTTTTCTTAGATCTTGGGGTTTCCTCAGACAAGACCTTAGAGTGCCCACTAAATGGGAACATAGATGGATTTCACCTTCCTCGTTAGGGGGATCTCTTTCCTTTCACTACGATCTTCTGCTTGACTCTCAATTACATCTGAAGATCTCGCAACATTCCGCCTGGGAGGGAGAGCTCAATTTCACCGTTGATACTGAAACATGGCATAGGGAGATACTCTTCACAAAGAAGCTGCTTCATTGCGCGACCCTATGGGAGGTATACTACAAGATTACGGTTAGGTGGCATTTGGTCCCTTATACCTTGCACAAGATCCATGTCAACCACCCCCCCACATGTTGGAGAGGGTGCGATATGTTGGGAACACAGAGTCACATATGGTGGTCCTGCCCCAAAATCACACAAGTTTGGACACAGTTATTTCACATTTGTAACTCTATTAACCTTACTTATACCCTGAATTCTCACACCTGCCTGTTACATATAGGGTTCCCAACAATGCCCCAAGCTCACAAGTCCCTTTATATCTATCTATTTATGGCCACTAAACTGGAAATTGCTAGGGCTTGGAAACATAAATTACCCCCCACTATTACACAAATCATGAACACTATACATTATATCCAGAAAATGGAATCCTACTCATATTCTGTGCTGGATAAGATGGATTCATTTATAGAGATCTGGTCCCCTTGGATAGAGAAATTCCCGAACTAAAGACCCAATATCTTATTCCACTCTCACACTATGTAATTCTTCATCCTTATTCCCCTCCCCTTTTTTCCCCTTCTTTTTTTTTTCCTCCCCCCTCCACCCTTGCCCTCCCCTCCCCGCCCTAGAAGCAGCCTGCGAGACAACTAGTAACACGGGACATTATATGCTATATGATATAATAAGTAAAATTGAGAACTGTCATGCCTATCCCATCTATTTAAGGAATGTAGTCATCTTGTTACTCCTGGTGGCCATACTATATATATTATTAACTTCTCTTCCACCTTATTATATTCTACACCCCAGTCTACTGTTCATGTCAAGCATTTATTGACCTATGTAACCCTACGGTCATACTGATAACTGTTGTTCCCTGTGTGGACATTTTTGATGACTTTGTTCCTTCAGATTGTTTGTTATTATTGTTCTCACAATAAAAAGATTTTTAAAAAAATGTCTTCAGTGGAAATATGTTGAATAGTAATGTCTAGCATCGAGGAATCTAGGTCAGGCTGTGCCCCTAGTTTGCGCAGTGAGAATTCAGAGTTGTCTATTTGTGATATTAGGGGTCCTGGCCTTGATTAAAGACATGGGTTTTTCTTATTAGCTATTTCCCACATTTGTATAGTTTCTTTCATTATGGGGTTAGAAATTAGTTGGGCTATTTTTGGAAAATTTGGATCCCAACATATGTTTGATATGGGTTAGTGCTAATTTATAAATGTACCCATCGTTTTAAGTCCCCATGTATCCTCCAATCTAAGATTTTCTGGAGATAAATAGATGTACAAAATGTCTGAAGATCAGGAATCCCTAGTCCTCCCTAGTTTTTGGGAAGTGACATAGTAGTTTTATTGATTCTTGGTGGTCTCCTATTCCAGATGAAGGTGCTGAATAATTGTTCCATCTGTGGTATGTATCGTGGAGGTAGAGGGATGGGCAGTGTTTGCATGATGTAAAGGAGTTGGGGAAATATATTTATTTTGATAGTGTTAATACGTCCCAAACAGGAAAGTCATTTGGAACTCCAAGAGGAGGGGTCACACACTATTGCCATTTTGATTGGGACGTAATTTGCTTTATACACAGTGCAGAGATTTAATACGCGATTCTTATTGTGTTGGTAAGGATAGGCCTAGAATTTCAGATTTTGATTGGTTAACTAGAAACTTAGTTAATTTATTGAAGGTGGCTAATTCTGACATTAGGGTGGGGATTGATTTCTCGAGATTTGTAAGGGAAAAAAGAATGTCGTCAGCGAATATATAGTTTATATTCGTCATTATAAATCTTGATGTCTAAGATCTCTGGATTATTTCTAATCTTTGTCGCAAGTTTCTCCTTCAGGCTGGCAAATAATAGGAAGGATAGGGGCAACCCTGTTGGGTGCCATTAGTAATTCAGAATGAAGGGGACAATATCCCATTGAAAGAGATCCGGGCGCTAGGGCACGCGTATAGTGCAAAAATACGATTCAGTGCAACTTCGCCAAGGCCAAAAGCTTCTAGTGTGGCTCTTAGAAAAGACCAATTGACCTGGTCAAATGCCTTCTCGGCGTCAGTGGATATTAATAAAGATGGGATATTTTTATCTTTAGCATGCCATATTAAGTGGAGATTTTGCACCGTATTGTCTTTTGCTTTGCGGCAAGGGACAAAACCGACTTGATCTTGTTGTATTAAATTGTAGGAGAGGGTTAAGCCTATTGGCTATTATTTTGGCAACATTCTTTACATCCAAGTTTATTAAAGAAATGGTGCGGTAGTGGTAGACCTGAGTGGGTGGTTAATTTGGTTTGGGGATTACCATTATATGTAAAGAAAATTGAGAGAGCGCTGAGAATGAAAGGAAGAAAACTACACCAAAATGAAAACAGGATGATACAAATATTCCCCAGAAGGATATTATAAAAGTACTAGATAGATGAAAAAACTTCCTGTGCTAAAGGTTAGAGCTAATCTAACACTAAAGCTAAGTCGAAAAGGGTAGTGATGATAATAGTTAAAAATTAAAAATCAAATTCATAAAAGATATAATATATACAATGACCTATATCGCAATATAATACATTAAATTTAATTGGATAAAGTATTCAATATAAAATTAGAAAAAACACACAAAAAAGGCACTAAAACTAAATGTGTTAGTATAAAGTGAGTTAGTCTAAGAATCAATAATGACAATATAGATAAAATACATAAAAATACTTAGTTGATGAAAACCATAAATGTGGAAGATGTTGTACATAGGTAATAATAAATAATAGATAATAGATATTGTCACACAACCAAGGTTAGATATTGCACATGATGACTGCAGAGATAATTGTTTTAAAGTGGATGAGTGCAGGTGCTGCGGGTAGCTTTGTGTAAGCAGATGCGTAAGCAGATATGACCTTGCATAAGCAAACACAATAGTTAGTAAGCAAGAGTTAATATGCAGGATTTGGCAATGATATGCAAACAATCAAAGCAAGATAAATAAATAATATTCACTCAGAGTAAATCCTTATCCATTGTGTCTTATTGTCAATTGATCCGCTGTATGTGTACGTGATATTCCTTCGACAATGTTATAATCCTTCGTCAACAGCTCTAAAAATGCAGATGTAAAAGACTTTTCTCAAAAGATTGCAAGTATATTAACTAAGGAGTAGTGATGTCGCGAATAATTCGCCGACAAATAGTTCCCGGCGAACATAGCATGTTCGCGTTCACCATGGCGGGCGAACATATGCGATGTTCGATCCGCCCCCTATTCGTCATCATTGAGTAAACTTTGACCCTGTAACTCCCAGTCAGCAGACACATTCCAGCCAATCAGCAGCAGACCCTCCCTTCCAGACCCTCCCACCTCCTGGACAGCATCCATTTTAGATTCATTCGGAAGCTGCATTCTTAGTAAGAGGAGGGACAGTGTAGCTGCTGCTGATTTAATAGGGAAATAGATAGCTAGGCTAGTGTATTCAGTGTCCACTACAGTCCTGAAGGACTCATCTGTTCTCTGCTGTAAGGACAGCACCCCAAAAAGCCCTTTCCTTCACACGTGTGCATTTCAGTGCCTGCCAGGGCACAGTGTCACCCCAGTGCAAATCATATCTGGTGTAACAGTAGTGTACATTTAAAAAAACAAAACACTTTTTTGACTGTGAAGTGAAATAATAGCAGTCAGTTTCCTTCACATGTGTGCGTTTCAGTGCCTGCCAGGGCACAGTGTAACCCCAGTGCAAATCATATCTGGTGTAACAGTAGTGTACCATTAAAAAAAACAACATTTTTTGACTGTGAAATAATAGCATTCAGTTTCCTTCACACGTGTGCGTTTCAGTGCCTGCCAGGGCACAGTGTCACCCCAGTGCAACTCATATCTGGTGTAACAGTAGTGTACATTTAAAAAAAACAACACTTTTTTGACTATGAAATAATAGCAGTCAGTTTCCTTCACACGTGTGCATTTCAGTGCCTGCCAGGACACAGTGTCACCCCAGTGCAACTCATATCTGGTGTAACAGTAGTGTACATTTAAAAAAAAATATTTTTTTTGACTGTAATAGATTTAATAGCAGTTAGTTGTCTGCAAGCGTGTGTGTCAGGCCTACAGCGTCTACTCTGCCAACTTCTGCCAGTGCACAGTGTCACTCATATCTGTTGTCACAGTAGCTTGCACGCATAGTACCACTAATCGAAAAAAAAATGACAGGCAGAGGCAGGCCACCCGCAGGGGCCGTCGTGGTCGTGGTGCTGTGATTCCCTTTGGCCCTAGAATAATGCCCAGTGTTCAGAGGCCACGTACCCCATACTCAAACAGTTCTGGGGACATAGTTGACTGGCTAACACAGGACACCCAATCTTCTACAGCTTCCGCTCGGAACCTTGACGCACCATCCTCCTCCAGCTTAGCTTCGGGCACCTCTCAAGTTACCACTCGCCCGCATGCCGCCACCATTATTGCCAGAGGATGTAGATAACAGGGATATGTCTGAGTCAGGCAGCATTACACACATGGACATACGGTGTGATGATGATGTTGTACCCGCTGCTGCTTCCTTTGCTGAGTTGTCAGATACAGATACATGTGAAGCGGTTGATGATGACGATGCGTCCGTGTATGTCACGTGGGTGCCCGCTAGAAGAGAAGAAGAAGAGGGGGAAAGTTCAGATGGGGAGACAGAGAGGAGGAGAAGACGAGTTGGAAGCAGGGGGAGGTCTTCGCAAGGAGCTAGTGGCACAGTCAGACAGCATGCATCGGCACCCGGGGTAAGCCAGACAGCACGCCAATCAACGCATTCTGTTGCCACCTCCAGAATGCCGTCATTGCAGAGCTCAGCAGTGTAGCATTTTTTTGTGTGTCTGCCTCTGACAACAGCGATGCCATTTGCAACCTGTGTCAAAAGAAACTGAGTCGTGGGAAGTCCAACACCCACTTAGGTACAACTGGTTTGCAAAGGCACATGATCGCACATCACAAACGCCTATAGGATCAACACATGAGTAGAAGCAGCACACAAACTCAAAGCCGCCATCCTCCTGCTGGTCCAGCATCTTCAGCCACGTCAACCACTGCTGTCCTCCTTGCCCCCTCTCAACCATCCGCCACTCAGTGTCTCGCCTTGAGCAGTTCCTGCTCATCTGCCCACAGTCAGGTGTCTGTCAAGGACATGTTTGAGCATAAGAAGCCAATGTCACAAAGTCACCCCCTTGCCCGGCATCTGACAGCTGGCTTGTCTGAACTCTTAGCCCGCCAGCTTTTACCATACAAGCTGGTGGAGTCTGAGGCGTTCAAAAAATTTGTAGCTATTGGGACACCGCAGTGGAAGGTACCCGGACAAAATTTCTTTGCCAAAAGGCAATCCCCAACCTGTACTCGATTGTGCAAAAGGAAGTAACGGCATGTCTGGCACACAGTGTTGGGGCAAGGGTCCATCTGACCACCTGGTCTGCAAAGCATGGTCAGGGCAGGTATATCACCTACACTGCGCATTGGGTAAACCTGCTGATGGCTGCCAAGCATGGAATGCGTGGCTCTGCAGAGGAGTTGGTGACACCGCCACAACTTGCAGGCAGGCCTGCTGCCACCTCCTCTACTCCTCCTACTCCTTCCTCTTCCATAGCCTCCTCGGCTGAGTCCTCTTCTGCTGCTGCGTCTTGCTCCACATCAACGGCACCCCCCCAGCTCCCCAGGTACTATTCCACATCCCGGATACGGCAGTGTCACGCCGTCTTGGGGTTGACTTGCCTGAAAGCAGAGAGTCACACCGGACCAGCACTCCTGTCCACCCTGAATGCACAGGTGGATCAGTGGCTGACTCCGCACCAACTGGAGATCGGCAAAGTGGTTTGTGACAACGGAAGAAATTTGTTGGCGGCATTGAATTTGGGCAAGTTGATACATGTGCCGTGAATGGCACATGTGTGTAATCTGATCGTACAACGCTTTGTGCATAAGTACCCAGGCTTACAGGACATCCTGAAGCAGGCCAGGAAGGTGTGTGGCCATTTCAGGCGTTCCTACACGGCCATGGCGCACTTTTCAGATATCCAGTGGCGAAACATCATGCCAGTGAGGTGCTTGATTTGCGACAGCCTGACACGTTGGAATTCAACACTCCTAATGTTCGACCGCCTGCTCCAACAAGAAAAAGCCGTTAACAACTATTTGTATGACCGGGGTGCTAGGACAGCCTCTGCGGAGCTGGGAATTTTTTTGCCATGTTACTGGGCGCTCATGCACAATGCCTGTAGGCTCATGCGTCCTTTTGAGGAGGTGACAAACCTAGTCAGTCGCACGGAAGGCACCATCAGCGACATCATATCATTTGTTTTCTTCCTGGAGCGTGCCCTGCGAAGAGTGCTGGATCAGGCCGTAGATGAGCGTGAAGAGGAAGAGGAAGAGTTGTGGTCACCATCACCACCAGAAACAGCCTTATCAGCATCACTTGCTAGACCTGCGGCAACGCTGGAAGAGGATTGTGAGGAAGAGGATTGTGAGGAAGAGGAGTCAGAGGAGGAATGTGGCTTTGAGGAGGAGGAGGAAGACCAACCACAACAGGCATCCCAGGGTGCTCGTTGTCACCTATCTGGTACCCGTGGTGTTGTACGTGGCTGGGGGGAAGAACATACCTTCAGTGAGATCACTGAGGACGAGGAACGGGACATGAGTAGCTCGGCATCCAACCTTGTGCAAATGGGGTCTTTCATGCTGTCGTGCCTGTTGAGGGACCCTCGTATAAAAAGGCTGAAGGAGAACGACCTGTACTGGGTGTCCACGCTACTAGACCCCGGTATAAGCATAAAGTGCCTGAAATGTTACCGAATTACCGCAAGTCGGAAAGGATGCAGCAGTTCCAAAATAAATTAAAAAGTATGCTTTACACAGCGTATAAGGGTGATGTCACAGCACAACGGGAATCTAACAGGGGAAGAGGTGAAAGTAATCCTCCTCCCACTACCACTCCAGCAAGGACAGGATGCTTTACAGACGTGTTGTTGATGGAGGACATGCAGAGCTTTTTAAGTCCTACGCATCGCCACAGCCCTTCGGGGTCCACCCTCAGAGAACGTCTTGACCGATAGGTAGCAGACTACCTCACCTTAACTGCAGATATCGACACTCTGAGGAGCGATGAACCCCTTAACTACTGTGACCTGAGCTATCCCAATTTGCGACAGAACTTCTGGCCTGCCCCGCTTCAAGTGTGGCACATTAGATTGCACGCGCAGTGCACCAAATTTGAAGTAGGAGGTCCAACCAAGCATCTTTTTCCATCTCCCGGTTCCTAAAATCGATGCCATATACACGTCCCCTGATAGGGGACGTAACAGAGATTAAACTGCTAAGAATAGAACAACTTAACACACCACTCCTATATGGTGGCACATTAGATTGCATGCGCAGTGCTCCAAATTTGAAGTAGGAGGACCAACCAAGCATCTTTTTCCATCTCCCGGTTCCTAAAATCGATGCCATATACACGTCCCTTGATAGGGGACGTAACAGGGATTAAATTGATAAGAATAGTACTACTTAACACACCACTCCTATCTGGTGGCACATTAGATTGCACTCACAGTGCCCCAAATTTGAAGTAGGAGGACCGACCAAGCATCTTTTTCCATCTCCCGGTTCCTAAAATCGATGCAATATACACGTCCCCTGATAAGGGATGTAACAGGGATTAAACTGATAAGAATAGTACTACTTAACACACCATTCCTATCTGGTGGCACATTAGATTGCACGTGCAGTGCCCCAAATTTGAAGTAGGAGGACTGACCAAGCATCTTTTTCCATCTCCCGGTTCCTAAAATCGATGCAATATACACGTCCCCTGATAAGGGATGTAACAGGGATTAAACTGATAAGAATAGTACTACTTAACACACCATTCCTATCTGGTGGCACATTAGATTGCACGTGCAGTGCCCCAAATTTGAAGTAGGAGGACCGACCAAGCATCTTTTTCCATCTCCCGGTCCCTAAAATCGATGCCATATACACGTCCCCTTACAGGGGACGTAACAGGGATTAAACTGATAGGAATAGCACTACTTAACACAACTTATAATAATGCAGAGAGAGGCAATGCAGAGAGAGGAGTCTGAAGAAGAGGAGTCAGAGGAGGAAGGTGGCTTTGAGGAGGTGGAAGACCAAACACAGCAGGCGTCCCAGGGGGCTTGTTGTCACCTTTCGGGGACCCTTGGTGTTGTACGTGGCTGGGTGGAGGAAGAGACCTTCAATGACATCAGTGAGGACAAGGAACGGGACATGGCTAGCTTGGTATCCAACCTTGTGCAAATGGGGAGTTTGCGGTTGTGTAAATGGACTGTTTGCGGTTGTTTGCCGTGCGTTAAACGGGGAGTTTGGTCTGTCACTGTGAAGCGGGCATAACCCTTACACTACCTGATCGATACAACATCATACCTGATGTTTTAAAGCACGTTATTCCAAACAATTTAGGAATGTTAGGGGATTTATGCCCTTTATGGATTAAAACCAGAATCTGCATCAACTATGTAATTTTCCATGGGAGTTTTGCCATGGATCCCCCTCCGGCATGGAACAGTCCAGGTGTTAGTCCCCTTGAAACAACTTTTCCATCACTATTGTGGCCAGAAAGAGTCCCTGTGGGTTTTAAAATTCGCCTGCCTATTGAAGTCTATGGCGGTTTGCCCGGTTCACCCGTTCGCTAACATTTGCGGAAGTTCGCGTTCGCCGTTCGCAAACGCAAAATTTTAGGTTTGCGACATCACTAATAAGGAGTAATAAGCATTGCAAAATACGTCAGGACCTGGTGATTTTTCTTGGGATAGAGAAGAGATAACATCTATGAGTTATTCAGGTGTAAAAGGAGATTCCAGTTCATCCCTTTGCTCATTGGAAAGTGAGGGAAGGTTTAGTGAAGTAAGGTAATTGTGAATCTCGTTTAATTGTGGGTCAGGACTAGCATCTTTTAAATTATAAAGCTTCTCATAGAAGCTTTAAAAGGTTTTAGCGATGGCTGTGGAGGTTGACCATAGTCTGCAGTCGTTATCTCGTATGCCTGTAATGTAGTGTTTGAGGGTTTTTCCTTCTTAGCTATCTGGATAGCATTTTCCCTTGCTTGTTAGCCCCCTCGTAATATACTTTTTTGAGGAAAAGGGCTTGGTCCTTAGCTTCTTTTCCCAGGAAAGAGGGTAACTGACTATGTTTATGTTCTATACTGTCTAAAAGATATTGGTCTTTGGAAAGTATTCTGTGTATGTCTTGGAGTTTGGTTTGGTCTTCTAGTAGGGATTGTAGACATATTCAATTTTGTTTCTTTCTGGCCACCTGTAGGACAATACGTTTGCCCCTAATAAGGCACTTGTGGGCTTTCCAAACATGTTGGATATATTTCTCTATTGTATTTTTAAGCCTAAAATATTCCATTATTGCTTTTAAAATTTGAGTGTGCACCAAGGGTTTTCTTCTTAGGGAGTCATCAAGTTTCCAGACTTTGTCATGTGAGTGGGAGGTAGGCCAGTTGAGTCTGAAACTGATCATTGCATGATCGGACCTTGTGAGGGGGGATATGCCTGTGTGTTGGACTAATGCTAGGGTAGTGACATCAGTTAGTAGGTTCTGGTGTGTGTGTGAAAAAAAGTTGTAATCTCTTGTGGAAGAATGATGTATTCTTCATGCGTCATGTACCATCAGGTTAGATAGAGCGGGTTTTGTCAGTTTAAGTGATTTTGCTGGTATGGAGGAGTTTGCTGAGGAGCAGCCAATGGTATGGTCTAGGCTAAATTAAAATCTCCTCCGAGGATTAAGCTGCCCCTGGCTACTTCTAAAATCTTGTTACTTAGCTGTTGGCAGAAATTGTGCGAATCAGTATTGGGGGCATAGACGTTTACAATTGTTATTAGGCTGTGGTTTGAAACCCCTACCAGGATTAAATATCTTCCTTCCTTGTCTCTATAGATATTTGTTTTCCCTAAAAGGAAGATTTCTATTAATAAGTATTCCTACGCCATTATGTTTTATGGAGTGCAAGGCCAGGTATACTGAGCCAAACTTCTTAAAGGATAATTTAGGTTCTTGTCCCCTCCTAAAGTGGGTCTCCTGCAGTAGGACTACATCTGTGTCTATTGTAGTCTCTAATGGACATAGTTCTCTTTTGGGGAATGTTGAGCCCTTTAACGTTGTGGGAAATTATATTAATGTGCTTAGGTGTGTGAGGCATTGTGACCATGGGGGGGCAGTGGAGGCTCACCTGATAGGGTAGACTGGTGGATGCTTCCGAAAGTTGCAGAGATGTATGTACCTAAGGAAATAGAGTGAGACATGTAAAACACAACATATAACTTAATGCAATAATGAACTGGATTAACTCTTAAACGAAAACAGGTACCAAAATTGGGTGCATTAAGAGTTGTATACACCATGGAAGGGGGAGAAATTGTGTCAATCCTCCTCTTAGTTTGAGAATATAGATTTTAACTAATGAGGTCATGAAGGAGCCCTATTTTGGGTAGAATTAGTAATAATGTTTATAAGGGGCGATTAAATCAATAAGTTTAAGTATTATGAAGGGTTTTATAATCAAACAAATAGTGTAGTTTTATGCCTCTTGGGCCAGTAAGAAAAGAACAGATGAGTTCTGAGCCTTATCTAGCATACAAAGGCTCATTCCAGGCTAAGTGGTCTAACACGATAAAACAACTGCGTAGGGAGCTCTTTGGATGAAATTAATGCAGTAAATGAAGAACAAGCAATATATGTCTGTAAAAAAAACTGTTATACATAATGAACATTAGACCTTGTAGTGTCAAGTGAATTTCCAGTGGGGTAACGTCTGAGTAAAGGGGGAACCTGCTGGTATAAAGCAAAGTTAATTGACGGTCATGTTTGTGGTCTAGCTTCTTCAGATGAAGGGGGCCTGTTTTCCTCCTTTTTGGCTGTACTCTGCTCCACTGAGGTCGTTGTTCCCTAGATGTGGAGGGACCTTCTTGTAGTTGGAGAGTGGGTAGGTTAATTGGGGCATCCGCTGGTGCAGTAAAGGCAATGGTCAGCGTTTTCATCAGGTTGTCCAGATCAACATACAAAGTCTTCAGCTGAGCGATTCTGGATATCCTGGACATTTGAAGCCGATGTTGCACTAGCTAGTGCGATTTCCGGAAGTACTCTTGAGTATTTGTGTGCTATTTCATATGTAAGTGAGAATGTGTTATTGTGAACTATTTTGTTATTAAATTACCTGAAACAGAGTTGCACTTTCTTTCTTCAATAGAATCTTGTCACTACCCTTGGTTGGATTAAGGAATTTCCAGCATAGAGGACTAGAGGAGCTGCACCCGGATTCATTCTCATGCTCACCTATAACCATGGACTAAGTATCATAACATTTATTTATTTATATTGGCCATATTGATTTGGTTTAATTGTACATGTATTGTGCATTTTTTTACATGTAATGCGGGAAAATGATTTTCTACTTCTTTAAGAAAACTAATGTTATGAACTTTTATGAACTATTTGTGATTATTCCCATAATTTTTAACTTTATATATATATTCTTATTCACTGAGGGCAAATCATTACTTGGGATATTAGTTTTTAGCGCTGATTTAAATTTTGTGGTGGTATTGTCCAGATCACTGTAGTTCTTGTATATGCACTGAGTGCCATTGTGTGACACAATGAGGCTAAAAGGAAAGCCCCAGCGATATTTTATGTTGTTTTCTTGCAAGGTCTTTGTGATGAACCTAATCTCTCTTCACCGTTGTATGGTGTAAGGGCTGATATCTTGGAATATTTGCAGAGTATGACCTTGGTAGGAGATGGTCTGTCTGGACTGGGCTGCTTGCCAAATCTCTTCTTTGGTAGTGAATCTTAAAAATCTGATAATGACATCTCTTGGGGGAGCAGGTGGTTTAGGTAGAGGTCTTAAGGCTCTGTGTGCCCTTTTGATGTCTTCATTAGGGATAGGAGGAGATTGGGGGGAGAGGTGTAGGAAAAGTCCTTTCAAGTAAGCTTTGGTATGTTCCTGTGTAATTTCCTCTGGTATTCCCCTGATTCTCAAGTTGTTTCTGCATCCCTGATTGTCCAGGTCCTCGACCTTATCCTGTAAGTTCTGCATCATGAAATCTTGTATAGATATTTGCTGTGTTAGAACTGACCAGGTTATTCAGGGTATCTTGGCCTTCTTCTAAGTATTCAATTCTGGAACCTAGTTAATTAAGGTCTCTCTTGAGATCTCTCAGTTCCTCTCTTCCTCTCTCAGTTCCTCTCTCAGATTCCAGAACTGATTTGGAAGGTAGAACTGTTAGCTGGGTCTGAATGGCTAGAAGAGGTTCCTGCTGATTTGGCTTAGTTGTGCAGCCCTGGGTTTATTTTTTTCCTGTTCTCTGATGTGGCCTGTGCTTGTCCAAGTTAGTTTTTATAAGTGTGTGGCGGATTATGTTATTGAACAATGCTGCCCAGTACTCATGCTGGTTTCTCCGTTATTGCGGTGCTGGTTGTTTCTTTTGGGATGTGAAGGGTTCAAGCAGTGGCAAGGAGCAAACGTCTGCTTCCCTTGAACTTCTAGGCCCTGTGCCAAAATGGTGGCAAAACGATCTCCATGGTTGTCAACCGGTCCTAATCTGCAAGTTGGCAGGTTCGTAGAGGTTACAACGGGAAGCAGTGGAAGGTTATTAGCCCTTATTTAGTGGCTAGAGGGCCCTGTTAACCCTGATAATGTTGAAAGGGGGATCGACATTGAAGGAGCTCTTCTAGTGTGCTGCCATGTTCCAGCATGGCACTGCTCTGCCCCCATTTTTTTAAAATATATATATTTCAATCACGGTTTGAGAAGAAAGCATCTGATTTTGCAAGATTTTTATCTTCAATCAAGAACGCTGTGAGAAATTATTTTTTCGTGGAAGAAAGTGGCCACAACTCATATCATCTTCAATAATTTAATTTTAACAATCTACAGACTGTAAATCATAAGCTAAGTTAGAAGGCTTCTCACTGTAAATGTTTCATGAATGGTCAATATTCATGTCCTTTAAAATTAAACGAATATCGAATATCACAGGCAACGAATATTCAATTACAATTTTTTTTTTACATTTTCATAACAAAAGATTCGGCCGAACCAAATGTTTCCCCTGTGCACACCTCTAATATTTACTGATACCACAACATTCATCCTATGGAAAATAAAGTGTATTAAAGACATGAGGCAAGATTACAAGTGGCAAACTAGATTTTAGTGTGGGTCAGGATAAGCAATATTGGAACTTGTATCAAGAAAATACAAGAAAATACAAGTATGATATAAAAACAAACATTTTGCTTAACCTGTTTTTTCGATGTGGTGGTCTTGATTTATTTTTTTCCAGTAGATCTTGCAGGCTGTACAAGATATCATCTATATGACATATAGGGCTATTAAATACATCTACACATGTAAACTTAAGGGCCACATTGTTGGCTACTTGTGTGTACTGCTCATGTGCAAAATAACTATATCCTTCCAAAACATTTTGGAGTACTATCAAATATGTTGAAAAGGACAGTTTTGAATGCTTTCAAGTCCCTTCAGTTGTCAAATTCGATAGATGAAAAAATCAGTTGAAAAGGATTGAGAAATTGGATTGTTCCATGTAATGTATAGGGAGGTTGTTCTACTTACATGTCTGTAAAATGTAAACTAACAAAATAGTAACTTTTAAGTTTCCAATTTCAGCATAGAAAAATAGGCTCATAAAAATATAATAATGTTATTAACTATACCAGCTCCTTTTATTGCATCAGTTGTAATCTTGCCCAACACCTTCAGCGGTTCCTATCATATAAATAATGTCATCTCTACCAGGCCTTAGTTCTAAATTTTAAAGACAATGCAAAAATGGTTGTTTCATAAAAAAACAACATATGTTTGCTTTACTGAGTCTGTTCACTTTCCTTTCACCATTACAGGTGTCCTTATGCTCTAGGATTCTTCTCCAGTGAATATGACAAATATACTGTGATTATTTTAATGGGAACAGCATGTATTTGTCAAATACATATACTTTACCTATATTCAAAAGTAGGATTTCTTAAATTGAATGTTACATTCAAAATTTTGAATGTGAATATTCTAATTATGAACATTTGAAAACTAAAGCAACATTTAAAAACCGCAAATAACATTCGATTACCAAATTTTAATGGATTTTTGTTCTTATCAAAATTCGATTGTCCAAATGGAATTTCCACAGGCGTATTCATTCTACCAAGCAGCTTGCACTTTCACAACATTCGCCCATTTCTAGTCACAGAGAGATAACTAGAAGCTTAAAAATCATTGGCCGGAGGTAAAAATTCATAAAGAAAATTATCTAACGTTATAGAACATTCGCATTGTTGTTTGCATATAACTTTGGGATTGAGCACTATCCTTATCAAATTATTTATCTACAAAATCCCCATAATCTTCAATGTTGGTTTATTGTAGAAAAACATTAGATATGTTTCTCTAAAGGAATTTTATCGACACTTATCTGTCTATCTTTTGCAACACATAGTTAAAGTTGTATGTGTTTCTATAGTAACCAATAGTTAACTGAAGTTTTCTACTGAATAACCTTTCAAAACATTATTGCTGGTTCTGGTATTTATTTCTTTCAGCTCTAGCTGAATGATTGCAAAGAGTGGTATATACAAGAAAGGGGAAGATTTCTTACTTGATAGCCAGAAAAGGCACCAGAGTGAAGAAATAGAGACATATAGATACAGTAGGTAGATTAATAGATAGATGGATATTTACTGTCCTGTGTATGCATATATTTAAAGGGACATGAAACCCAGAATTTTTCTTTCATGATTCAGATAGAGAATATAATTTTAAACAACATTCCAATTTATGACTATTATTTAATTTGCTTCATTCTTCAAATATCCTTTGTTGAAGAAATAGCAATGCACATGGGTGAACCAATCACACAAGGGCATCTATTTATCAAGCCGTCAACCGCAAATTCGCTGGAATTCCGCAGTGTATTTGTGGCGAGCCTGATTTTCCTTAGTTATCAAACCCTACAGACCGACAAAAGTAGAATTTTGTGACGTAACATACTCAGTCCGACACAGATCGATGCTTACGTCATTACAGATGTTCTGAATGCAAATTCGGCACAATCTGATTACTTTTGCTAGTTATCAGGTACGCTCGGCACTATTCCGGCCCAGCGTACCTGGTTTTCAATCCGCCGCCCTGGAGGCGGCGGATGCCATAGGAATCAATGGGAGTCTGAAACCCCTAAACCTAAGTCTAACCCTAACCCTAACACCCACTAACAAATATAATTTAAATAAATCTAAATAAATATTCCTAGCATTAAATAAATTATTCCTATTTAAAACTAAATACTTACCTATAAAATAAACCCTAAACTAGCTACAATATAACTAATAGTTACATTGTATCTAGCTTAGGCTTTATTTTTATTTTACAGGCAAATTTGTATTTATTTTAACTAGGTACAATAGTTATTAAATAGTTATTAAATATTTAATAACTTCCTAGTTAAAATAAATACAAAAGTACCTGTAAAATAAAACCTAACAGGTTTACCTACAGGTAAAAGAGCTGATTACTTTGGGGCAATGCCCCGCAAAAGGCCCTTTTAAGGGCTATTTGTAATTTAGTGTAGGGTAGGACTTTTTTTATTTTGGGGGGGCTTTTTTATTTTGTTATGGGGGTTAGATTAGGTGTAATTAGTTTAAAAATCTTGTAATTTTTTTATTATTTTCTGTAATTTAGTGTTTTTTTTTGTACTTTAGATAATTTTATTTATTTGTATTTAATTGTAGTTAATTTAGGGAATTAATTTAATTATAGTGTAGTGTTAGGTGTAATTGTAACTTAGGTTAGGATTTATTTTACAGGTAACTTTGTATTTATTTTAGCTAGGTAGTTAAACTATTTAATAACTATACTACCTAGTTAAAGTAAATACAAACTTGCCTGAAAAATAAAAATAAACCCTAAGCTAGCTACAATGTAACTATTAGTTATATTGTAACTAGCTTAGGGTTTATTTTACAGGTAAGTATTTAGTTTTAAATAGGAATACATTATTTAATGCTAGGAATATTTATTCAGATTTATTTAAATTATATTTAAGTTAGTGGGTGTTAGGGTTAGGGTTAGACTTAGGTTTAGGGGTTAATACATTTAATATAGTGGCGGCGGTGTAGAGGGGGGCAGATTAGGGGTTAATAAATTTAATATAGTGGCGGTGGTGTAGGGGGGGCAGATTAGGGGTTAATAAGTATAATGTAGGTGGCGGCGAGGTAGGGGGGCAGATTAGGGGTTAATAAATATAATGTAGGTGGCGGCGGTGTAGGGAGCGGCAGATTAGGGGTTAAACACTTTTTTAGTTGCGGCGGGGTCCGGGAGCAGTGGTTTAGGGGGTAATACATTTATTAGAGTTGCGGTGGGCTCCGTGAGTGGTGGTTTAGGGGTTAATAAGTTTATTTAGTTGCGGTGGGCTCCGGGAGCGGCGGTATTGGGGTAAAACAGTATAGTATAGTGTTGGTGTTTAGTGACAGTATACCAATAAAGCTGGGGAAAAGCAGAAGAGCAGTGAGATCGATGACTGTTAGTTAACAACAGTTCGCTGCTCGTCACACCGTACTTGGTGCGCAGCTTTTTGACAGCTTTTTTGATAATTTTGGAGAACGTATTCAGGTCCGCGGCAGCAATGTTAGGTGATTTTAGGTGAGCATATTGGTGCCGTCGAATGCAGGTAAGTTGACAGTTTGATAAATAGATGCCAATGTATCTATGTGCAGCTACCAATCAACAGCTACTGAGCCTATTTAGACAAGGATAGATAGATTGATAGATAGATAGATAGATAGATAGATAGATGATAGATAGATATATGATCTATAGATAGATAAATAGATAAATATATAGATAGATACATAGGGGCCAATTTAACAAGCTGTCAATCGGCCCCAATGCAGCTGTTTCTGCGTGAGCCTTCAGGCTCACCGGAAACAGCAGTTAAGAAGCAGCGGTCTTAAGACCGCTGCTCATTAACTAGTATGCTTCCTCTGAGGCGGCGGACATCAATCCACCTGATCGTATACGATCGGGTTGATTGACACCCCCTGCTAGTGGCCGATTGGCCAAAAATCTGCAGGGGGTAGCATCGCACAAGCAGTTCACCAGAACTGCTTGCGCAATGTTAAATGCCGACAGTGTATGCTTTCAGCATTCAGGGATGTCTGTTGAACATGATCCGCTGAGGGGATCATGTTGGACAGACACTTGATATAAAGCAATGTTTATATTTTAGAAAAATAATTGAAAGTGTAAAAAAAAAAAAAAAAAAAATCAAACCTTTAACTGCATGAACAATAAGCTTAATAAGCTAACACAAGGCCAAGATGACATAGCAATGTCAGCAATTAATAAATAATGTATGGCCTTAACTGCACAAAGAAACTAATTACCATGTGGGAATTGTGGTATTAGATAAATGTGATTAAGCAGATAAAATTATGCAATAGGAATTCTCAGAGACAAACAATGAAATGTGTATACTGCTGTTCCAAGCGAGAAAACAAATATTTGGCAGTATTCCACAAAAAACAAATAAACATGCGGCTCAGCAGTTATTAGATAAGATATAAACAGCAATACTCATACATTGAAAACCCAGAGAACAAAACATGTTGTACTTTTATTAATATTAAACTTAGAATACTGGCAAGCAAGCTGTTTTTATTTCAGAAAGATACTCTTCAGTGGAAGAAGCCCCATCCTTAGTACTCTAATTACATTTATTATGAAAGCTATAACAGTGAAAAAGTAAACCTTCATGGTTCTTTGTGTCCTTTGTTGAAAAGCATACCTAGTTAGGCTCAGAAGCAGCTATGGACTACTGGGAACAAACTGGTGATTGGTGGCTACACACAGATCGCTTTTGCCATTGACTCACCAGTTGTGTTCAGTTAGCTCCCAGTAGTGCATTGCTGTTCTGGTGCTAACTCAGGGGCGTATTATGTCCTAGGCCAACAAGGCCGGTGCCTAGGGAGGCAAATTTTGGAGGGGCAGCACATCTGCCCTATCCACTTTCTAAAAGTCAGCACACAGTACAGTGAGCGATAAAGTGCAGGCTTTTACAGAGAAGACAAGGCACCTGCGCTGATTAAGGTTGCTCTTCACAAGCAGTGGTCCTTTAAACCTTTGCTTCATTTAGAGCCGCCTGCATTTTTGCAGTGGAAGCATTTTGGTGAGAAACTTGACTACAAGGTGAAGCTGGAGGAGACCTTGTGATGATATGCTGCCTCCCCTTGTCACCTGTGGTGGGTTTGCGAGCGCAGTGCTTATTGCCGGTCTTAGTAACTAACAGACTGGATGCATCTGTGCACTGCTTAGATCAGCTTGTGTTGTCTAATCATAAACTCTCAGCGCTAATGTATGTTAGCTACTAATAGCTAGCTTTCTCTGGATTCATGGGATGTCTAATCATAAACTCTCAGCGCTAATGTATGTTAGCTACTAATAGCTAGCTTTCTCTGGATTCATGAACCCACAGAGTAAATAGTAAATGGACACTTAAAAAGTTTAATTACTTGAATGATGGTAATTATTGTATGTTGTTGCATGTGAAGGGCAGTGATTGTTTCAAAGTGTATTCTTCTTTCCCTCCCTTCCTCTCTCCCTTCATTCCCTTTCTCCCTCCCTTCCTCCCTCAACTCATTCCCTCCCTCGACTCCCTCCCTCCCTTCTTTCATTTCTTCCCTGCCTTCTTTCTCTCAACTCCCTCCCTTGCTCCCTTCTTTTACTCCTTTCCCTCACTTCTTTCCCTCCCCCTTTTCTCCTCACCCTCCCCACTTTTCTCTTTGTATTTTCCTGGAGGAGCATTACTTTGTTAGGGTCAGCCAAGGAACACATAGCAGCAGCTTTTAGCTACAAGAAATACTGCAACAATTAGTAAGACAACTAGTATCAAGCCATGCAAGATCTTACCCAATGTACCCAACCATCCCCCAAGGCCAAATATCCAATCAAAAATCTAAACCATAAAAGACCCTTTCACTTGCCTTAGTTTTTCCTGCACTTCTCATATGCCGTCAATATGTTGTTGAACAATAAGACTGGTGTTATTTATTGAAACACCACATTGATCAGAAATGAGCATGCAAACTCTTACTTTCATAACAAAAATAACATCTAGGGCTCAATAACATACTTGGCGACGTGCGCAAAAACAATTGTCGCCAATTTTTAGTTTAATCGAGCGATCACATCCCTGGCGCAGCAGACATATATTTTACACAGTGTGCACATTTTTTACTCCCATAAACTAACATAAAACTGGCGTCGGCAGTCGGTATGACATATGCAGTGCAAGGACTTATGTGTGCAGAATGGAGATATTTTACTCCATTTTCATCTTGCCACAAATAGGCAGGCGCAGCAAACCTTGCACAAAGTAAAAAAGCACAGTAACTCCCTGGAAGCATTAACAAACACCTAACGCATGCGCAATATCAACCCCTAAAATGCCATCCCCCCACATCGCAATCACTAATAAAAGTTAACCCCTAAACCGCCATCCCCCATATCGCAATCACTAATAAAAGTTAACCCCTAAACCGACATCCCCCCACATCGCCATCACTAATAAAAGTTTACCCCTAAACAGCCATCCCCCCACATCACAATCACTAATAAAAGTTAACCCCTAAACCGCCATCCCTCATATCGCAATCACTAATAAAAGTTAACCCCTAAACCGACATCCCCCCACATCGCCATCACTAATAAAAGTTAACCCCTAAACCGCTATCCCCCCACATCGCAATCACTAATAAAAAATTGAACCCCTAAACCGACATCCACCCACATTGCAACGACTAAATAAACATATTTTTATTATTGCAAAGTACCTAATTAAACTATTAACACCTAAATCGCCAACCACCCACAACGCAAACACCTAATAAAACTATTTACACCTAAATCGTCAAACCCCCACAAGGCAAAGTACCTAATTAAACTATTAATATCTAAACCGCCAACCCCCACAATGCAAGTATTAAACTAATAACTAAGCCCCCTAACACCCCCTAACTTAACCCCAATTAAAATACACTTAAATAAAATTTCAAAAAATAAAATTACAAAAAATTCAAAACCTAAATTACAAAATCCCTAACATTACAGAAAATAAAAAACTAAGATTACTAGAAATAATAAGTCCTAACATTACAGAAAATAAAAAAAAATATTTTCCAAAATAATAAAAATTACTCCTATTCTAATACCCCCATTTAAATTAAAAAAAAACCACCCCAAAATAAAAAACCCTAACCTATAAATAAACTACCAATAGCCCTTAAAATTGCCTTTTGTAGAGCATTGCCCTAAAGTTAATAGCCTGTTTGCCAAAAAATAAACAAATTACACCCTAATATTACAACCCCCACCCCCCAACCCCCCAAAATAAAAAACCTAATCTACCCATTGCCTGAAAAAGGTCATTTGTATGGGCATTGCCCTTCAAATGGCATTCAGCTCTTTTTAAACCTATTAAGATTAAAAAAGTCCTAATCTAAAACCCCACCCCAAAAAAAAATGACCTCCGCCTCTGCCACCGGGATGAAGATGGACCTGGGGCCGGGATGAAGACTGGAGAAGATAATCCCACGGTGGATGAAGATGTTTCGCCACCTGGGTGAAGACCTTTCGCTGCCAGGATGAAGATGGATCGCCACACTTCATCAATGGTGAGTACCAATTGTGGGGTAAGTGTAATTTTTTTTTATTTTTGGGGTGGGTTTTTATTTTTAGATTAGGGCTTTTTTATTTTTAATGGGTTTAAAAAGAGCTGAATGCCCTTTTAAGGGCAATGCCCATACAAATGCCCTTTTTGGGGCAATGGGTAGATTAGTTGTTTTTTTTTTAGTTAGGTTTTTTTTATTTTGGGGGTTGGGGGGTTGTAATGTTAGGGGGCAATTTGTTTATTTTTTTGGCAAAAGAGCTGTTAACTTTAGGGCAATGCCCTACAAAAGGCCCTTTTAATGGCTATTGGTAGTTTATTTATAGATTAGTTGTTTTTTTATTTTGGGGTGGGTTTTTTATTTTATCAGGGGTAGTAGAATAGGAATAATATTCTGATCAGAACAGCCAATAGAATGCAAGCTCAATCTGATTGGCTGATTGGATCAGCCAATCGGATTGAACTTGAATCTGATTGGCTGATTCCATCAGCCAATCAGAATTTTCCTACCTTAATTCCGATTGGCTGATAGAATCCTATCAGCCAATCGGAATTCGAGGGACGCCATCTTGGATGACGTCCCTTAAAGGAACCTTCATTCGTCGTCTAGTCGTCGGAAGAAGAGGATGGATCCGTGGTGGAGGTCTTCAAGATGGAGCCGGTCGTCATCGGATGGAACAACATAGAAGATGCGGCTTGGATGAAGATGTTTGCCGGTCCGGATGTCCTCTTCTGTTCCCGAAGATGGACTTCTTCATTTGCCGCTTGGATCCAGACTTCAGCCGGATGATGGACGTCACTCTTCAGCCCCAGCTTGGGCTTGGATGAAGACTTTGGAGGCTCCTCAGGACCCGGTGTGGTGAAGACAAGGTAGGGAGATCTTCAGGGGCTTAGTGTTAGGTTTATTTAAGGGGGGTTTGGATTAGATTAGGGGTATGTGGGTGGTGGGTTGTAATGTTGGGGGGGGGTATTGTATGTGTTTTTTTTACAGGCAAAAGAGCTGAATTCTTTGGGGCATGCCCCGCAAATGGCCCTTTTCAGGGCTGGTAAGGTAAAAGAGCTTTGAACTTTTTTAATTTTAGAATAGGGTAGGGCATTTTTTTATTTTGGGGGTCTTTGTTATTTTATTAGGGGGCTTAGAGTAGGTGTAATTAGTTTAAAATTGTTGTAATATTTTTCTAATGTTTGTAAATATTTTTTTATTTTTTGCAACTTAGTTCTTTTTGATTTTTTGTACTTTAGTTAGTTTATTCCATTGTATTTATTTGTAGGTATTTTATTTAATTAATTTATTGATAGTGTAGTGTTAGGTTTAATTGTAGATAATTGTAGGTAGTTTATTTAATTTATTTATTAATAGTGTAGTGTTAGGTTTAATTGTAACTTAGGTTAGGATTTATTTTACAGGTCATTTTGTAATTATTTTAACTAGGTAGCTATTAAATAGTTATTAACTATTTAATAGCTATTGTACCTAGTTAAAATAAATACAAAGTTCCCTGTAAAATAAATATTAATCCTAAAATAGCTACAAAATAATTATAATTTATATTGTAGCTATATTAGGGTTTATTTTACAGGTAAGTATTTAGCTTTAAATAGGAATAATTTATTTAATAAGAGTTAATTTATTTCGTTAGATTTAAATTATATTTAATTTAGGGGGTGTTAGTGTTAGGGTTAGACTTAGCTTTAGGGGTTAATACATTTATTATAGTAGCGGTGTGGTCCGGTCGGCAGATTAGGGGTTAATTATTTAGGTAGGTGGAGGCGACGTTGGGGGCGGCAGATTAGGGGTTAATAAATATAATATAGGGGTCGGCTGTGTTAGGGGCAGCAGATTAGGGGTACATAGGGATAATGTAGGTTGCGACGGTGTACGGAGCGGCAGATTAGGGGTTAAAAAAATATGCAGGTGTCAGCGATAGCGGGGGCGGCAGATTAAGGGTTAATAAATATAATATAGGGGTTGGCTGTGTTAGGGGCAGCAGATTAGGGGTACATAGGTATAATGTAGGTTGCGGCGGTGTACGGAGCGGCAGATTAGGGGTTAAAAAAAATGCAGGTGTCAGCGATAGCGGGGGCGGCAGATTAGGGGTTAATAAATTTTATGTAGGTGTCGGCGATGTTAGGGGCAGCAGATTAGGGGTACATAGGGATAACGTAGGTGGCGGCTGTGTACGGAGCGGAAGATTAGGGGTTAAAAAATTTTAATAGAGTGGCGGCGATGTGGGGGGACCTCGGTTTAGGAGTACATAGGTAGTTTATGGGTGTTAGTGTACTTTAGAGCACAGTAGTTAAGAGCTTTATAAACCGGCGTTAGCCCAGAAAGCTCTTAACTACTGACTTTTTTCTGCGGCTGGAGTTTTGTCGTTAGATTTCTAACGCTCACTTCAGCCACAACGCTAAATACCAGCGTTAGAAAGATCCCATTGAAAAGATAGGATACGCAAATGGCGTAGGGGGATCTGCGGTATGAAAAAGTCGCGGCTGCAAAGTGAGCGTTAGACCCTTTCCTGACTGACTCTAAATACCAGCGGTAGCCCAAAACCCGCGTTAGGAGCCTCTAACGCTGGTTTTGACGGCTACCGCCAAACTCTAGCCGTTAGTTATTAATTTAATACTTCTGGGAAATTGTGGATTAGGGGTTAATAGTTTAATTAGATATTTTGCATTGTGGGGTGTTGGCGGTTTAGGTGTTAATAGGTTAATTAGGTGTTTGCATTGTCAGGGGTTGGTGGATTAGGGGTTAATAGGTTTATTAGGTAGTTTGTGTTCATGGGAAGTGGCAATTTAGGGGTTAATAGTTTCATTAGGTGTTTATTAGGCGATGTAGGGGGATGGCAGATTAGGGGTTAATAGTTTAATTAGATATTTTGCATTGTGGGGTGTTGGCGGTTTAGGTGTTAATAGGTTAATTAGGTGTTTGCATTGTGGGGGTTGGTGGATTAGGGGTTAATAGGTTTATTAGGTAGTTTGTGTTGTGGGGAAGTGGCGGTGTAGGGGTTAATAGTTTTGTTAGGTGTTTGCGATGTGGGGGATAGCGGTTTAGGGGTTAAAATGTTTATTTAGTATTTGCGATGTTGGAGGATGGTGGTTTAGGGGTTAATATGTTTATTTAGTATTTGTGATTTGGGGGGATGGTGGTTTAGGGGTTTTGAATGGCTTTTTCCGGTTTAGAGTTTTACGTGGCAATTAAAAAAAAAAAAAATGTATTTATTGTTTTTTTAAAAGATTCTTTATTTACGGCTAGATTTAGAGTTGGGCAGTAGCCGTCAAAACCAGCGTTAGAGGCTCCTAACGCTGGTTTTGGGCTACCGCTGGTATTTAGAGTCAGTCATTAAAGGGTCTAACGCTGACTTTGCAGCCGCGACTTTTCCATACCGCAGATCCTCTTACGTCAATTGCGTATCCTATCTTTTCAATGGGATCTTTCTAACGCTGGTATTTAGAGTCGTGGCTGAAGTGAGCGTTAGAAATCTAACGACAAAACTCCAGCCGCAGAAAAAAGTCAGTAGTTAAGAGCTTTCTGGGCTAACGCCGGTTTATAAAGCTCTTAACTACTGTGCTCTAAAGTACACTAACACCCATAAACTACCTATGTACCCCTAAACCGAGGTCCCCCCACATCGCCGCCACTATATTTAAATTGTTTAACCCCTAATCTTCCGCTCCGTACACTGCCGCCAACTACGTTATCCCTATGTACCCCTAATCTGCTGCCCCTAACACCGCCGACCCCTATATTATATTTATTAACCCCTAATCTGCCCCCCACAATGTCGCCGCCAGCTACCTACACTTATTAACCCCTAATCTGCCGTCCGCACGCCGCCGCCAGCTACATTATAGCTATGTACCCCTAATCTGCTGCCCCTAACACCGCCGACCCCTATATTATATTTATTAACCCCTAATCTGCCCCCCTCAACGTCGCCTCCACCTGCCTACACTTATTAACCCCTAATCTGCCGAGCGGACCGCACCGCTACTATAATAAAGTTATTAACCCCTAATCCGCCTCACTCCCGCCTCAATAACCCTATAATAAATAGTATTAACCCCTAATCTGCCCTCCCTAACATCGCCGACACCTAACTTCAAGTATTAACCCCTAATCTGTCGATCGGAGCTCACTGCTACTCTAATAAATTTTTTAACCCCTAAAGCTAATTTTAACCCTAACCCTAACACCCCCCTAAGTTAAATATAATTTTATTCTAACGAAATAAATTAACTCTTATTAAATAAATTATTCCTATTTAAAGCTAAATACTTACCTGTAAAATAAACCCTAATATAGCTACAACATAAATTATAATTATATTATAGCTATTTTAGGATTAATATTTATTTTACAGGCAACTTTGTATTTATTTTAACCAGGTACAATAGCTATTAAATAGCTAAGAACTATTTAATTGCTAAAATAGTTAAAATAATTACAAAATTACCTGTAAAATAAATCCTAACCTAAGTTACAATTAAACCTAACACTACACTATCAATAAATTAATTAAATAAAATACCTACAATTATCTACAATTAAACCTAACACTACACTATCAATAAATTAATTAAATACAATACCTACAATTATCTACAATTAAACCTAACACTACACTATCAATAAATTAATTAAATACAATATCTACAAATAAATACAATGAAATAAACTAACTAAAGTACAAAAAATAAAAAAGAACTAAGTTACAAAAAATAAAAAAATATTTACAAACATATTAAAACAATTTTAAACTAATTACACCTACTCTAAGCCCCCTAATAAAATAACAAAGCCCCCCCAAAATAAAAAAATGCCCTACCCTATTCTAAATTAAAAAAGTTCAAAGCTCTTTTACCTTACCAGCCCTGAACATGGCCCTTTGCGGGGCATGCCCCAAAGAATTCAGCTCTTTTGCCTGTAAAAAAAAACAAACACATACAATACCCCCCCCCCAACATTACAACCCACCACCCACATACCCCTAATCTAACCCAAACCCCCCTTAAATAAACCTAACACTAAGCCCCTGAAGATCTTCCTACCTTATCTTCACCTCACCGGGTCCCGATCTGTCCAGAAGAGCCTCCGATGTCTTGATCCAAGCCCAAGCGGGGGGCTGATGACTGACGTCCATCCTCGGGCTGAAGTCTGGATGCAAGCGGCGGCTGAAGAAATCCATCATCGGGCTGAAGTCGGAAGTCCATCATCGGGATGAAGTCTTCTATCAAGCCGCATCTTCAATCTTCTTTCTTCTGTAGGTATTTTAATTAATTAATTTATTGATAGTGTAGTGTTAGGTTTAATTGTAACATAGGTTAGGATTTATTTTACAGGTAATTTTGTAATTATTTTAACTATTTTAGCTATTAAATAGTTCTTAAAGGGACATTATACACTCAAAAAAATATGGGCTATTTAAATAAAGCACTCAAAGAAGATAATGTTTGTAATTGACATGTATTATCAATTTTGCTTCTAAAGTGCCTAAAAATGATGATAAAGTTTATATTGCTCTGACTATATTTGAATACGTCCGTAATACCCACTAGCTACAGACAAAGGATTTTTTCCTCAGTCCCTAGCTAGTCCTTACAGCCAGCCTCCATGCTGTGTAATGTGCAATCCCCTCACCTCTCACTTTACAAACACAGTAATCACAACAGTATGTAATAACAATGCTCTCATTTCATGAGTGGTTATATGCAATGTGGAGATATCTTATGGTCCGTGTACCCTTAATAAAGTAGAAAGGTAGGGACAGACGCTGAAAAGCACCCCCCACCACTTACACCCGGTGTGACAGGCTCAGCTGCATAATCAGTGAAGGCAGACGCCGCTTGCTCCTTTACTACGCGGTCTATCACACTTATAGACTGCCGCTCCAGTGACTTTCTGTCCTCTCACTCCGGTTTTAAAACCAGTGCTGTAGACTGAACCCTTGTAAAGAAATCTGCAAGGGTTTACATTTTAAGGCCATATTATTACATAAAATATCACGTGCCTGCTAAAAAATAAATAAACTTACCAGCCTGCAAGACACGTTAACTCACTGGTGTCTGCATTTTTCAATTTAATGCACGCAAAGTAAAACCTTGTAAATTCCATGTTGTATCAAAGTCATGGCATACGCTACACAGTATAACCTGTTTTGAGTCGTCATACAACAGCCACACTTTTTTCTCCCCTTTGCCATTTATCCTCTAGTTTATTTTGAAAGGTCTCTTTTTTCAGCGTCTGTCCCTACCTTTCTACTTTATTAAGGGTACACGGACCATAAGATATCTCCACATTGCATATAACCACTCATGAAATGAGAGCATTGTTATTACATACTGTTGTGATTACTGTGTTTGTAAAGTGAGAGGTGAGGGGATTGCACATTACACAGCATGGGGGCTGGCTGTAAGGACTAGCTAGGGACTGAGGAAAAAATCCTTTGTCTGTAGCTAGTGGGTATTACGGACGTATTCAAATATAGTCAGAGCAATATAAACTTTATCATCATTTTTAGGCACTTTAGAAGCAAAATTGATAATACATGTCAATTACAAACTTTATCTTCTTTGAGTGCTTTATTTAAATAGCCCATATTTTTTTGAGTGTATAATGTCCCTTTAAGAACTATTTAATAGCTATTGTACCTGGTTAAAATAAATACAAAGTTGCCTGTAAAATAAATATTAATCCTAAAATAGCTACAATATAATTATAATTTATGTTGTAGCTATATTAGGGTTTATTTTACAGGTAAGTATTTAGATTTAAATAGGAATAATTTATTTAATAAGAGTTAATTTATTTCGTTAGAATAAAATTATATTTAATTTAGGGGGGTGTTAGGGTTAGGGTTAAAATTAGCTTTAGGGGTTAAAAAATTTATTAGAGTAGCGGTGAGCTCCGATCGGCAGATTAGGGGTTAATACTTGAAGTTAGGTGTCGGCGATGTTAGGGAGGGCAGATTAGGGGTTAATACTATTTATTATAGGGTTATTGAGGCGGGAGTGAGGCGGATTAGGGGTTAATAACTTTATTATAGTAGCGGTGCGGTCCGCTCGGCAGATTAGGGGTTAATAAGTGTAGGCAGGTGGAGGCGACGTTGAGGGGGGCAGATTAGGGGTTAATAAATATAATATAGGGGTCGGCGGTGTTAGGGGCAGCAGATTAGGGGTACATAGCTATAATGTAGCTGGCGGCGGCGTGCGGACGGCAGATTAGGGGTTAATAAGTGTAGGCAGGTGGAGGCGACGTTGTGGGGAGCAGATTAGGGGTTAATTAATATAATATAGGGGTCGGCGGTGTTAGGGGCAGCAGATTAGTGGTACATAGGGATAATGTAAGTAGCAGCGGTTTACGGAGCGGCAGATTAGGGGTTAAAAAAATATGCAGGTGTCAGCAATAGCGGGGGCGGCAGAATAGGGGTTAATAAGTGTAAAGTTAGGGGTGTTTAGACTCGGGGTACATGTTAGGGTGTTAGGTGCAGACTTAGGAAGTGTTTCCCCATAGAAAACAATGGGGCTGCGTTAGGAGTTGAACGCGGCTTTTTTGCAGGTGTTAGGTTTTTTTTCAGCTCAAACAGCCCCATTGTTTTCTATGGGGATATCGTGCACGAGCACGTTTTTGAAGCTGGCCGCGTCCGTAAGCACCGCTGGTATCTAGAGTTGCAGTGGCGTTAAATTATGCTCTACGCTCCCTTTTTGGAGCCTAACGCACTGAAAACCCAGCCATTCTGTGAACTCTAAATAGCAGCGGTATTTAAAAGGTGCGGGAGAAAAAAAGCACGCGTAGCTAACGCACCCCTTTGGCCGCAGAACTCTAAATCTAGGCGTAAGTGTTTTAACATAACATAAACAAAGATGATAGTATATAGTAAAAGTGTTACATAAATATGGGTGAATTAAACACATTAGTTAATATTGTCCATTTTCCAGTCCAGATTCCTGAATTGTCTGGAGCATGAGTCCATTTTGAATTTGTTAGGAATTAGATTTGATATATTCCGGGGCCGATTTATGAAAGTGTGAGCGGACATGATACGATGTAGCGTATCATGTCTGCCGCACATCGATAAATGCCGACAGCATACGCTGTCGGCAATTATCAGTGCACAAGCAATTCTTGTAAACTGCATGTGCAATATTTGGTGTTTTAACATAAAATAAACAAAGATGTTTCACATTGAGTAATTAATATATAGTCAAAGTGTTACATAAATATGGGTGATGTAAGCACATTAAGTAATATTGTCCATTTTCCAGAATTAGATTTTATACATTCCAAGTTGAGTATTTACTGCGGTTGATTTTACATTGTGCACATTTTCATTGAACCTTTCACAATAAAAGACATAAACATTAGTGTTTTATATGGTGAAGGATAAGTGTAAGTTTCAAATGAGTGTATAGGTGTTAATCCAGCCTGTTCGTTTATTTTGTTTTCTTTTTTAGGGATTAGTGATGTGTTGCTTCCACATTGTTAGTTTTAATTTGTGAGTATCTATAGTACGTGATTGGAAGTGGTGATACCTCTCTAGGTGCAAGACATTTTCTACTTGGTCCTCCCATTCCTTTTCTGTGGCGGCAGTATCAGATTTCCAGTGTTTTGGAATTAGGATTTTTGCACTAACATCAATATCAAAAGTACTTTGGCCGTGCTATTGTTGAGTTTAGGTAGTGACAGGTAGGAGGAGAATCTGTGGGTTATTTGGTAGTTGTTTCCCTATTATGTCTGACATTCATTTGAGGACACTTGTCCAGAATGTGTCTAGTTTACTGCAATGCCACCATATGTGTGTTGGGTCTCCTATATCTCTGCATCCCCTCCAGCTCTTGTCGCTAGCTGTTTTAAATATTGTGTGTAGCCTGTTAAGAGAGGATTTTTTGGTAATCGTAAGTCGCAGTCTTTGGGTGTAATGTTGGTTCCTAATTATTTATCCCATGAATTAGTGTATGTCGACAGTTTCTGTGTGTCCCTTGTCTTTATTTGTTAGTATAATATGGAGATTGCATGTCTTGGTTTTTTTTCTAGTAGACATAGGTTTTCAAATGGTGTTAGTGGTCTGAGCAGATGCTGTTTGTTGGGATGTGTGTCTATGTAGTGACATGTTTGCATGTAGGAATACCAATTTAAGGAGATATCGGTATAATTTTCCTGAATTTCGGCTAGAGGCCTATGTGTTTTCTCATTGTAAAATATTGATATTATTCTGTCCCTTAGAGTTAGAGGTTGTGTGTATCTATGGTTCCAAGGTATTGTTGGATTGTTGCAAATAGGAGTCATAGGGGAAAGGGTGTTAGAGATGTCAGTAGAAGTGTTTGTTATTTTGTCCCATATTGCAAAAAATTCTGTCAGTAAGGGATATTATTGTATTTTTGCCACGGTTTATTTGTGGTGTTAATGCACCAGTCTAATAGTCTGTGTAGAATTATAACCACTTTGCATGTATGTATGTTTGGTACTCCCAATCCAGCTCTGTCTTTGGGTAGGCACATCTTCTGTTTAGCAATTCTGAGTCTGGTGCCCTGCCAGATATATTGTTATATTAGCGATTGGACCTTGTCAAGGTATTGTAATGGAAGGTGTATAGGGGTGGTTAATAGCATATATAATAGTCCTCATAGATTTATTTTTCCAACTGGATAGGTCTGCCATTAGGGCTTATTCCAGTTCTTTATAGTTGGCTTGGAATATAGTTGAAATGTCTGGGGCTAAATAAATGCCTAGGTATTTTAATTTTACTTTTTGTCTCTTTAGCGGGCAATTTGGGGGGAGTTGGTTTAGTAATTGTTCCTTGTAAGTAATATTTAACATTTCGGATTTTGTGAGGTTTAAAAGGAAGTTGGAAACTTGTCCAAAGTCTGTGAATATTTCTAGCGTCTTTGGTAATGAAGTTTCTACTTTGGTAAGTCTGAGTAGGCGTCGTCAGCATATAGTATTTATGCTCCGTTTTGCCAAATTGTATACCCGTTGTATACCCGTTATCTGTTTATTATTTCTAATTTTTTGTTCCAGTGTTTCTATGGAGAGGGCGAAGAGAGCAGGCTAAAGGGGGGCAACCCTCTCTCGTGCCATTACTTATATGGATTTGTCTAGCTCGCGTCAAACATTCTAATGTGTGGGCAGAGTGTGGGTTCTTTTTGTGTTCTTTTTCCCAATAGCTTATTTGGGCCATTGTTGAGTTTAGAAACTACCTGTTTACTTTTTTTTCCCTTGCTTTGTGTGCAATAAGTTCTCCCCTCACTACACATTTATACGCCTCCCATATGGTGGTTGGTGTTATATTTTCTGTGTTGTTTTCTCTAAAGTAGTTTCCCAGAGACTGGTCTACTGCCTGTTTTATTAGAGTATTCTCTAACATGAATTTGTCTAGTCTCCAAATAAGGGACAATGTGGGATATCTGGCCATTCCACATTACATTGTACTGGTGCGTGATCTGACCAGGTAGAATTTTTGAGTCTGTGGCCATTGGCAGCCCTATCTGGTCAGCAAGAATGTAATCAATTCTTGTATTTGTGCTGTGTGGGTGTGAATAGAATGTGTGGATTATTTGTTCTCCAGATGTCGTGCAATTTCAATTGGGTTATGTAGTTGGAGACTGTTTTTATTACTCATTTGGGGGTGCTTGTGTTCCCAGTGGACGTGTCTAGTGTTGGATCTAGAGGTAGATTAAAGTCCCCATCAAGGAATAGTGTCCCTTGAGTGTGTTCTACCAAAGAGTGGGTCATTTTTTTGAAGAGATAGTGTTGGTCTCTATTTGGTAAATATATGTTAGTGAGAGTGACAGACCTGTTGTATAGAAGACCCATTAGAATTATATACCTTCAGGTTTTATCTTTTTCTATGTGCGTTGCCTGAAAATGTATGGAAATTTAAGTAAAATTCCCACTCCCCCTTTTCTAGAACTACCCGATGCTAAGTAGTTTGTTCTGTATTTATGGCTTAGTAACTTTGGTTCATGTCCTTTTTTGAAGTGTGTAAAAACAGGATATCACTAGTGAATTTGTATAGATCCCTACATATCATGGATCTTTTATGCGGGCTATTTAACCCCTTCAAGTTCATGGTGGTAATGGTAATTGTGTGTGTGTTTGGTGTCATTTTGTTCTGGTGGTTTAGAGATTCGGTTATAAGGATGCCAGAGTATACACTGTAAATGCGTATCTGTGTGTGATATGCAGCAGCAGTTTAGTTTTATAGTCAAATAACAGTAGAATACAACAATATGTGCTAAGAGTCCAGAAGCACTAATATCAATAGTTCTAAGATAGTTTCATGTTTATCTCTTACTTAAGGACGACTTTCAAATACTATAGTGAACTTAAGGCTTTAAAATAGAAAACTGCAATAACAAATTGAAACTTTTAACAATAAGTTGAACAGTAAGGGTAATATCCCCACCCCCAAACCTAAAGTAATGTGAAAAAACTTTTATATACGACCTGTAGCCGCAATGGCTCTCTATTAGGATCAGTCCATATTGGGTTGCACCTTGGATCAGGTGACAACAATGTCCAGTGCTTGGTCCTTTGGAGAAGGATGTGGCCTTGTATGTCCTGTCAGAGGAGTATTGTGTGCAGGGTTTTCTGCTGATTGTCTTTCTCTCATGTTGATTTGTCTGTCCTCAGGGTGCAGTATGTTGATTTGTAGGGCTTTGCTGAAACTTGTTAAGTCCTCCATGGATTTAAATGTGGCGGTAATGTCTCCTTTGGAAGCAATAATGATGACTGGGAAGCCCCATCTATACGTTATCTTCTGCTCCCTTAGTACTGTATGAAAAAAGTGTAGACCTCTCCATTTCTGCAGGGTTCTCGGCTCAGATCTGCGAATATCTGAATATGGTCGCCAGCATGCGTTATCTTTTGTTTTTGTCTGGTGTGGCAGATTATCTCTTCTCTGTCTTTATGATTGAGGAGCTTCACAATAATGTCTTTGGGGGCGCCTTTAATGGTGGTTTCGCTCTTAAGGCCCTGTGTGCTCTCTCTATGCATATGTCTGGAGAGCTGTTTGACCCTTTAATGATTCTAAATAAGTCTTGGAGGTAACCTTCTATTGCATTAGGATGTATTGATTCTGGGATGCTGCATATGCGTAAATTGTTACGCCTGCCTCTATTATCTAGGTCCTCCACTTTTTTTAATAAATGGTGTATGGTTTCTTCCTGGTCGTATACCAGTCTTGAGATATGCTGTATGTCATTATAAGTAGTGTTGTGGTTCTCTTCCAAAGCAGTGACCCTATGTGTGAGCTTAGATAAGTCCTTTTTGAATTCACCATACTAGTTTTTAACTTTTTCATTATCTCTTTGATATTTTCTTTTGTACACAGGTTTTTCAGATCATCTTTGGTTAGTGCTGAGGTGCTGGTGGTAACTGGGGGTGTTTGTTGGAGATCTTTTGAGGGGGTACTTATAGCTGAGTCCATTTTGTGTGTTATGTTAGCAGGTTCTTGGTGCTTGAGGTATTGGCATCTACTTATCAAGCCGTCGACTTTCTTGCATTCTACGGCACCAATACGCTCGCTTAAGATCGCCTAACATAGCGGCCTCGGTCCTGAATACGTTCTCCAAAGTTACCAAAAAAGCTGTCAAAAAGCCGTGCACCAAGTATGGTGCGATGAGCAGTGGACTGTTGATAACTAACAGTCATCGATCTCGCTGCTCTTCGGCTTTTTTTCAGCTTTCTTGGTACCCTGTCACTAAACACCCACACTATACTATACTGTTTACCCCCTAAACCGCCGCTCCCGGACCCCGCCGCAACTCTAATAAAGTGTTTAACCCCTAAACCGCCGCTCCCGGACCCCGCTGCAACTAAATAAAGTGTTTAAACCCTAAACCGCCGCTCCCGGAGCCCACCGCCACCTACATTATATTTATTAACCCCTAATCTGCCCCCCCTACACCGCCACAACCTACATTATATTTATTAACCCCTAATCTGCCCCCTACACCACTGCCACTGTATTAAATGTATTAACCCCTAAACCTAAGTCTAACCCTAACCCTAACACCCACTAACTTAAATATAATTTAAATAAATCTAAATAAATTATTCCTATTTAAAACTAAATACTTACCTATAAAATAAACCCTAAGATAGCTACAATATAACATTGTAGCTATCTTAGGATTTATTTTTATTTTACAGACAACTTTGTATTTATTTTAACTAGCTACAATAGTTATTAAATAGTTATTAACTATTTAATAACTACCTAGTTAAAAAAAATACAAAAGTACCTGTAAAATAAAACCTAACCTAAGTTACAATTACACCTAACACTACACTATAATTAAATTAATTACCTATATTAACTACAATTAACTACAATTAATTAAAATTAAATAAAATTATCTAAAGTACAACCCCCCCCACTAAATTACAGAAAATAATAAAATAATTACAAGATTTTTAAACTAATTACACCTAATCTAATCCCCCTAACAAAATACTATTAGTTATATTGTAGCTATCTTAGGGTTTATTTTATAGGTAATATTTAGTTTTAATTAGGAATAATTTATTTCGATTTATTTAAATTATATTTAAGTTGGTGGGTGTTAGGGTTAGGGTTAGACTTAGGTTTAGGGGTTAATATATATAATATAGTGGCGGCGGTGTGGGGGTGGGCAGATTAGGGGTTAATAAATATAATGTAGGTGGCGGCGGTGTAGGGGGGGGCAGATTAGTTTTATTTAGATTTATTTAGTTGCAGCAGGGTCCGGGAGCGGCGGTTTAGGGGTTAATAAGTATAATGTAGGTGGCAGCGGTGTGGGGGGGACAGATTAGGGGTGTTTAGACTGGGGGTACATGTTAGGGTGTTAGGTGTACACGTTCCCATAGGAATCAATGGGATATCGGGCAGCAGCAAACATAAGCTTTCGCTGCTTTTCGACTCCCATTGATTCCTATGGCATCCACCGCCTCCAGGGCGGCGGATTGAGAACCAGGTACACTGGGCCAGAATAGTGCCGAGTGTACCTGGTGGAAATTTGATAACTTCCAAAAGTAGTCAAATAGTGCCGAACTTGCGTTCGGAACATCTGTAGTGACGTAAGCATCGATCAGTGTCGGACTGAGTCCGGCGGATCGTATGTTAAGTCACTAAATTCTACTTTTGCCGGTCTGTAGGGTTTGATAACTAAGGCGAATCAGGCTCACCACAAATACGCTGTGGAATTCCAGCGTATTTGCGGTTGACGGCTTGATAAATACATGCCATTGTATTAGTTTAGAATTGCTGTGATTCTCCGTTTTGTTTGTTCTGCATTCAGGCATGGCCAGCTTTGAGTTCTGTGAGAGCTATTTTTCAGGGCTCTGGTGTGTTGAGTATAGAAGAGCAGAGCTACAGCAGTTATTAGTGCCTTTTGTTGATTGGGGTAAAAGCTGATATATGAACCCTCTATAAGCTTTAAATTCTCCCTTTCTTCTCTCCTTAGGGTGTGATAGGTACTTATGTGTGCTTATCTAGTGCCACTTTTAGAAGTATGATGAAGGGTGCTGTGAGTTCAGATGTTCTAGTGCCAGTTAATGTGGGGATCAATTGTGTCCCAGTAGAGATCTGTATAGTATGCCACTCCTTTGGCTGTTAGTGGTGATGTGTTATTTGTGGAGAGCTATTCTGTCATGGTATGGGCAATTGCAGCCCCAGTGTTTTCTGTAGTGCTCTTTTTTTTACCTGGTGTTGCGGCACAGCATGGTCACGTGACCTCTCGATTGCTGCCTCTGTCGTGGCCCGCTCTTGCTGATTCTTCTAACAGCGGCGGTAGTGTGGAATCAGTGATACGCCGTAACGCAGTGTCTACTTGCTGAGGCCGGATCGATCCTGTCAGTTGCTGTCTATGCTCTTGGCTGTGCCAGTCCTCCACTTCCAGCTCTGCTTTTCTGTGCCCGTGCAGGTAATGGCTACTCCTTCTCCTGTCTTCTTTATTTCCTGGGTGATCCTCATTGTATATTGCGCCTTTATGATGTGGTCTTATGTGGCCATGCGGCTAATTTTGTAGGGTTTGGTTAGTGGGGCCTAGGAGCTAGTGTTTTAGGCGGCTATCTCCCTGAATGGCCAAGCTCCCCCCCCCCCCCCCTTCCAGAAATCAACATTTTATTTATTTTTTAGTTACGCATGCAATATGATATACAGTTGTAAGTTACTGGCAGCACCAGAAATGTGTAGTTGCGCATCTGTAAAATGGGACAATTTGAAGAAGGTAGGCAATATTTACATGTCATTATACAGCTTATACATGTAACCTAAAGGTAGTTTTCTATAATTTTTAATACCTTTGTATACATAGTACCCTGAGAAAGATAGTACAGTACTATAATCAGAAAGATAATGTTTCTTGTTTTTAATAAATATAGGCTATTATTTGCATTTTATAACACAAAAAAACCCTAAGACACAGGTAGAGAAGATTGTGACTTACAGACGGGGGAAAAAGTAACTTTTAATAGTTTTATTTTTTTGTTTGTATTTTGGAATTTTGAATTTAGGGATTTATATATATATATATATATATATATATATATATATATATATATATATATATATATACATGGAACTCAGGAGGTTTGTGAAAGGATCTGTGTTGGGAGCGGGTGGAATAGTGGGTTGTTAGTCGGTGGGATTGTGGTGGTGTCTGGTGATCGGTAAGTGTTTCTGGATGGTTAGTGTGTGTGTATGGGCTTTTTGTGGTTATGTCTAAATGTTCTGTGGGTGAGGCTAAGGGAGATTCTGTGAATAAGGACATATGGCTGTCTTAGAGGGACAGAGCTCATAATCAGGGACTGTCACTCTGAAATAGGAACAGTTTGTTATATATATATATATATATATATATATATACAGTATAATTACTATATTAGACATGTGCATTAGTTTGGGACAAATGCACATTCATCATGAAAATGGGTTTTTACACGGTGAGATGCAGGGAGAGCGGTATTTATGCAGCGATTTGAGGACTTAGAATCCACCAAATAAATACTGATGTCTTAAAAAAAGGCTTATGGATCCTCTATGTGCAGTATGTGGCTGTTTGTGTTTTCTGATTGTATTGTGCTATTGATTTGTGCTCTGAGTATTCTGTGCTGTGTTTATTGGGGCTTTTTATGGAACTGTTATGCTTTTGTTTATGTTTGACTTCTGGTTTAAACTGCTCCTATATTTTAGATACTCTCCTGACATTTTGCATTTATATTTGTTTCTAGGAACGCAGACATTTCCTTATTGACCCTTTGGATTTGTATGTGTCTATTGCTTTTTACTAGGTTTTCCTTGAGATATTCCCTTTCCCTAATAATTTATATTTTACATTTGTGTCTTTTGGTTTGACTAGATTTTTCTTATATTCCCCTACACTGATAATTTGGTCTTATATTTAACTGTTGGTTTGACTGAGTTTTCCTTGAAATAACAATTTAGATTAATATTGTATCTCGGAGTTGTTTTTACCTTGACTATTTTACTATTTACCCTCTATTTCCCTGTTTGTAATATTTGCTACTTCTTTGCCGATTCTATCCCTGTTACGTTAATGAGGTTTTGCTGCATCTGAAGTTCCAGCATTCCTGCTGTGTTATGTGTATTAGAAGTTACTCATTCATGAAAGCCGCACACCAGTTTGGGGCTTGATTTACAGTACTCTTTACCTTGTTTAACAGGGACATAAATGAGTGTGCTGTTGTCACCAGATATTCCGTCTTATTTAGCATATTCCTCTCTGTTAAAAGGATTGTTATGTCCCTTTGTCTTTGTTCTAATCCAGGCATGAACAACTCCAGTCCCAAAGCACTACCAACAGTCCTGGTTTTACCATTCTCTCTGCAGTAAAATAATGGACACGTGCTGTGTGTTTGTTTGCAGAGAGAAAATGAAAACCTGAACTGTTGATGGTGCCTTGGACTGGAGTTGGAGTGTCCTAGACCATCCCTCCAGTCACTTCCCTGGTCTCTTCATATGTTATCACATCACTGGCTTTTCTGCTTGGGTGTCCAACAATATTTAGGAAAATGACCAAGCTGCCCACAATTGTAACAAATGTGCTTTTTTTCACATCCCTATCTACTCCTTTTTTTGTGTATTCCCTGAAAATCAATGGCATGAAGTTCCCTGATGAGTTTGCAAACGATGTATTGCACACAATCAGGCAATAAGGAGGGGGACGCTATTGCCCCCTCATAGCTAGTGTCTTTTACATGGCTTGGATCCAGAGGCAATAAAGCAGCTGCACATATTGATGTTACTGTATATATATATATATATATATATACAGTATAATTACTATATTAGACATGTGCATTAGTTTGGGACAAATGCACATTCATCATGAAAATGGGTTTTTACACGGTGAGATGCAGGGAGAGCGGTATTTATGCAGCGATTTGAGGACTTAGAATCCACCAAATAAATACTGATGTCTTAAAAAAAGGCTTATGGATCCTCTATGTGCAGTATGTGGCTGTTTGTGTTTTCTGATTGTATTGTGCTATTGATTTGTGCTCTGAGTATTCTGTGCTGTGTTTATTGGGGCTTTTTATGGAACTGTTATGCTTTTGTTTATGTTTGACTTCTGGTTTAAACTGCTCCTATATTTTAGATACTCTCCTGACATTTTGCATTTATATTTGTTTCTAGGAACGCAGACATTTCCTTATTGACCGTTTGGATTTGTATGTGTCTATTGCTTTTTACTAGGTTTTCCTTGAGATATTCCCTTTCCCTAATAATTTATATTTTACATTTGTGTCTTTTGGTTTGACTAGATTTTTCTTATATTCCCCTACACTGATAATTTGGTCTTATATTTAACTGTTGGTTTGACTGAGTTTTCCTTGAAATAACAATTTAGATTAATATTGTATCTCGGAGTTGTTTTTACCTTGACTATTTTACTATTTACCCTCTATTTCCCTGTTTGTAATATTTGCTACTTCTTTGCCGATTCTATCCCTGTTACGTTAATGAGGTTTTGCTGCATCTGAAGTTCCAGCATTCCTGCTGTGTTATGTGTATTAGAAGTTACTCATTCATGAAAGCCGCACACCAGTTTGGGGCTTGATTTACAGTACTCTTTACCTTGTTTAACAGGGACATAAATGAGTGTGCTGTTGTCACCAGATATTCCGTCTTATTTAGCATATTCCTCTCTGTTAAAAGGATTGTTATGTCCCTTTGTCTTTGTTCTAATCCAGGCATGAACAACTCCAGTCCCAAAGCACTACCAACAGTCCTGGTTTTACCATTCTCTCTGCAGTAAAATAATGGACACGTGCTGTGTGTTTGTTTGCAGAGAGAAAATGAAAACCTGAACTGTTGATGGTGCCTTGGACTGGAGTTGGAGTGTCCTAGACCATCCCTCCAGTCACTTCCCTGGTCTCTTCATATGTTATCACATCACTGGCTTTTCTGCTTGGGTGTCCAACAATATTTAGGAAAATGACCAAGCTGCCCACAATTGTAACAAATGTGCTTTTTTTCACATCCCTATCTACTCCTTTTTTTGTGTATTCCCTGAACGAGCCTGATTGTAATACACAGTGTGAGCCTCTGCAGCCTGTTCTTTTCCATGAAACAATTTCTGTATATTATTCTTTACCTTTATCTGGCACCCTAACATCAATATGTGCAGCTGCTTTATTGCCTCTGGATCCAAGCCATGTAAAAGACACTAGCTATGAGGGGGCAATAGCGTCCCCCTCCTTATTGCCTGATTGTGTGCAATACATCGTTTGCAAACTCATCAGGGAACTTCATGCCATTGATTTTGGTCCAAACCATGTCTGAGGTAAAACTGTCAGTAAGGCTGTTTTGGACATGAGTTTACCACAGGTGCAGCTTTAGGTTGTTTCCTATCATCTGCTATTTCCTTTCAGTAAAGGTCTCATCCATTGCTGCCTTCTTCTCAGTTAAAAGGTTCCATATTATAAACCTGCAACAAGCATTGATTTCTCTAAGCGGTAAACATATAGGTCCAGACTATGCGTGGAGTGCAAAATTGTACACTCGTACACTCGTAATTCCAGCACACAGAGTTGTGTGCTGGTATCTGAAGTGGCCCTCAATTCGAACGCGACCTTGCGTTCACTTTGCATGAAAGCTTTGAGCTCAATAGAGTGAGGTTCCATAGGCTCCAATGAGAGCCTCGTTCTCATGCCGTGAGAATTAGCGAAACAAAGGTGGTAAGTCCAGCAGCGATGGGCAGCAATTTTAAATATATATGAATATATACCTGTACATATATATTTACATGTTAATATTTGTATATACACATATTAACACATAAATATATATGTATATAAGCATATACATACATATTTACAGGGAACACACAGCTTCCATAGACTGCTATGCAAAGGCATTTTTCAGTGCCGTTTTTTTTTTCTAACACCCCAAAACAGCCACTTTTAACCCCTAAAAACTGCCTAGTGCATTTGTTTTTTATGGAGAAATAAAATGTTACTTTTTTCATAAAAGTCTAAAAGACCCTTTCTTTTGGGGGCATTTGGGGCACTTGGGTGGTTATTACAAGTTAAAAGTAAATATGACTGCACGAGTGCCAACTAAATTTGCGCTTGTTGAGTTAGCACAACCGAAGTCCCTGTGTAATGGGTTAGACAAAATAAAAAGTTACAACAAACACAACATAAATACATTTAAATATACTGTTACACTCATATACACATTATCTACTAAAAATTATTAATTTAAAAAAAAAAGTTATAAGGGTTAAAAGGTATATGGTATATAACAAGGTATTTGAATGGAAAGGGCTATAATGTATATATACAGTACATACATAATAATGACTAAATATGTGTATGTATATAGTCATACAGTATGTATACATATATATTTATGTTTATATGTTTATATACACATGTATACATGGTGTTTGCACGCTGGCAAAAGAGCTAAATAGTGCCCCACTTGTAACCTGACCCATATTGTTTTTGATATGGCGAATTATAAACCCATTTCAGATTACAAATACACTTTTGTTATGAAGGCAGTTTTGAATATGCTAGTAAGAAAGAGGATAGTATTTTAGTTCACTAGATGATATCATACTTATGAGTATTCACTTATAGGAGTTTTCTTTGTTCGATTATTTTTTGTACTATTTCTTTATAGAGGGTATTTTGTAGGTCACATAAAAGTTATTTTATTGATGGAGTATTATTTACTAATTATTACCTATCACTTATTGCTAGTATACTATATTTGTAGAGGGTTTAGTTAAATTATAAGGGTTTAGTTATATGTGATCTGAATATGGATTGGGATAGTATAACTATTTATGACTATTAGGTGAACACAACAGGTGTGATATATTTATAAGAGCCTCACTTTTATTGCTACACTGTCAGAAAAAAATGTGCAAAAATTGTACCTTTAGGGGTACAACAGCTTGTCACTGGGGCAGCACCCTCAAAGGTACACCCACTGTACCCTTTAACATGGGTACAAATTAGTACCCTTGCAGATTGTACCTTTCAAAGGCAAATATGTACCTTTGGTGACTAGATTGGACCTCAGTGTATGGTACCATATTGTACCCTTAAAAAATGGTGCAAATCTGGCCTTTCAAGGGTACTGCCCCAGTGACAAGCCCTGTACCTCATGATGGCAAATTTGTACTCAACACAGCATATTACAAATGCTGTTCCATTAGATTTTTATATAACATTCAAATAAGCATTCATTTAATGTGTACTTTTTCAGACAGTATTACAATAGCCACACTACAGCTTTAAAAAAAGTTTGGATACTGTAGCTATATAGCAAATTCAAAGACTGCTACAAAACCACCTGAAAGAACCAGGCTAAACAACCAGTTCCTAAAGAATAACTCAACTTTTTGAGTATCACTCTGTACTAGACTCTAAAAACACTCCATTTAATTTAGGGTGACATGACACATAAAACATAAATATATAGAAAACATATAGAAAACAACATAATAATAAAATATAACTCTAACAAAAAGAAGGGGGATTCGGGGGAGGGATAAATGATAAAACTCACAACCATACATTAAATTGTCACTCTATGCAAAATATATGCAAATGAGTCTATTTCCCTAGTACACATTTTAGTGATGAACCGGCTACCAATAGATGGAGCTGTATTACACACGTCAAAGAACTTTCAACCAACAGGTGGCGCTATGGCGTGTTACACAATGTCCATGTATGTGACTGGGGAACGGTTACAATTTTTTTTTTTTTTAAAACTGGTTCTTAAACAGCTCTTGTTTATTTTATAGAGTTTAAAACTCTATAATTTTAGTTAATATATTTGCTTTATGTTTAAGAGTTAACATCTTGCTCTAAATATAAACATTACAATGTTAAATGCTTGTTTGTTATTTAGAACCAGCTACACATCATCATTGACTATATGGGTTATTAAATATTTTTTTTTTTTTGCTTTGCCCGCTTCTTGCGTATTACCAACAACAATTGAACATAATTATTTTGCTGTACAACATGTATGTTGCATTCATTTTGGGTGACTGACAGTTATGGGAATATGAATAATTGAGGTGCACAAATCATATGGACTTGCAGGGTTTGACAGCCTTGAACCACCCAACCCCCTTAACCTCTTAAGGACATATGACGGAATTTTTCCGTCATAAAACAATTGAGCAAACTGAAAGCTGTGTCTTTAAAGGGTTAAACCTTTTAGTCACACAAGTGATTGTACCTTTTTGTGGGGATTAAATGGTACAGACCCTTTGACAGTTGGAAACATATTTGTACCTTATTTACCACTAAATGGTACATATTAGTTGGTGTAATTATGATCCATTGAGGGTACAACCACAGCAGTTGTACCCTAAGTTTTCACAAACGGACCCCAACCGTACCCTTTTTTCTGACAGTGTAGATAGTTCTGTTTGCTGCTAAACTCTAGAAGGAACACACTGGGCTACAGCATATACTTTTAACAGTAGTATTATACTTTACTTTTTGATACAGAGTAATGTTTAGATTTGGATGAGTTAAAAGATTGTATAACAACATGATTCTTAGTTTTCCATTTGAGTTATTGTGGGCAGATGTTGTCTTGTCACCATGATGGCGTTTTTAGAGGTGGTGTTGGGGTATAGTAATCAGCTGTTTTGTATTCAAATGATTTATTGTATGGAGTTATATAAATTGCAGTAAGTATTTGTTTAGACCTGAAGCCTGAAAAACATTTGCAAGCTGAGAAACACGTAGCTTGATTTTATCATTTTACTAATAAATGGTTTTCTTTTTACATAATGGATGCTTGCTGGCATATTTTATTCCTTTTTCATGTGTGACCTGTTGCCAAGATTGGGTTACCTCTTTTTTTTATATGCCGAGGGTACAATCAGCTTGGAACGGAGAGGTCACAATATAGGGCAAAAAAAAACCAAAAAATGTGCACACCCAATAATCAAACTATATTATGATATATATAAATATGAGAATGCAAACTCCAGCATTCTCCCCAAGGCCATAATGTATAACACAAGGCTGCAAAAGGAAAATAATGCACCCCATTATTGAATCAGTCAGGATTTATTTAGATGGCATGACACGAGGAACAAAAGCAATGTTTGTGTCTGCTTCTCCTTTGACAAGCAAATATTGAGACGTCCCAGTCAGGTCATGTAGCACCTAGAGGTCCTTCCCTATTGCTAGTAACTTTCTATAAGACATCTGTTGGATTATACTATATATGGTGCCTTTGTCTCTATTTTGTCATCTAGAAGAGGTTTCTTTTGATGGTCAACCAGACCTCCTTCCAGGGAGCTGCTATGTATTCTTCCAATAATGTTATTTTAGAGAATTTTTTTATTATTATTTATTGGCCGATCATTTTACTTTGTATCTTTTATGATTAACTCCTTTGCTACCATGAATTTCAGAGAAAAACTTGCCCAATGTACAGAAGAATTTTTAGCAAACCAGAAATAGAGCCTTTGTTTTTGTTTTATATTTACCTATGAAAACTATATATATATACTGTATATATATATATGTCATGTGCAAACAAGAAAAAAGTTCCAGGAACGTAATTCTGGTAAAAAAGACAGGGATTTCAGCACTCTTTTTACAAAAAACTCACAGACACTTTATAACATAATTAGTAGTTTTAATCGTGAAAAGGGTATTTCCTCTGCACCGGGAGGGCAAAATCATGCAAAAAAGTAGTGATGTTCATAAGCATTAATATATGCAGTTCAAACCCACCGATGACAAAATCAATGATTAAAACCTGACCGGTCAGGGGTACACGCAAAAACAGCTAAAGTAACCAATGAAAGTACAAAAATCACAGAAGTATAAATTAGCCTACTACACCCTGCTGCACACAGAACCCCCTTTAAATGGAAACTTGGAGGTATATCCTGGGCAGGTAGTGAATGGGATCTAAGAGGCCAAGGTTATAAACTCTGTGAAATAGTTAATAAAAAGTGATATAGTTGCAAATACAAAATGTTATTTGTTATTGATACAAAGTATACTTTCTTATATCAAGGGAGATCACCTCTAGTCCTACTACACCCTGCTGCCATCAGCACCCCTAAGTAAAGGGGTATAGCGCTGTGCAGGTACAAATTTGGGATCTAAGTAGACAGGAAAGTGGGTCCCCTGGATATTTACGTACCGCTACTGTTTGGTCCCGGTGATGAAAGTCGCTGTTTGTATGGAACCGTAGAGAGAAGGATAAGCACAGAGTTACGTGGACATTTGGAACAATGTCTCCCTAAGCAAGGTCGTATGAAAATACAATCGTTGTGACTCAAAAATCACTTTACCTGGCAATACCCGCTCTGGATGGGTGTCCCTATCGAGGGAATTTCTGGTATCTGAGTCACAATTGATAATGATATGGTTCAAGTGCGCAGTTTTTGATACAACTATTTGAATCTTGGATGAATAAGTCTTTGCTGGGGATCATACATTTCTGGCTAAGACTATGCACTAACGAACTTGCTTTGGCTTTTGCTCGCTCAAATCTTGCAATACTGCATATATTCCTGCTCTAACAATCTTGCATCCTGACTACAGCCTTTCTTTTTTGAGCATTGCATGTATGAAGTTGCTATAGGCAATAACAAGTACACATACTAAGTACTTGTATCTCTGTGCATTTTTGTCTCGCTATGTAAATATCCAGGGGATCCACTTTCCTGTCTACTTAGATCCCAAATACGTACCTGCACAGCGCTATACCCCTTTACTTAGGGGTGCTGATGGCAGCAGGGTGTAGTAGGACTAGAGGTGATCTCCCTTGATATAAGAAAGTATACTTTGCATCAATAACAAATAACATTCTGTATTTGCAACTATATAACTTTTTATTACCTATTTCACAGAGTTTAACTTGGCCTCTTAGATCCCATTCACTACCTGCCCAGGATATACCTCCAAGTTTCCATTTAAAGGGGGTTCTGTGTGCAGCAGGGTGTAGTAGGCTAATTTATACTTCTGTGATTTTTGTACTTTCATTGGTTACTTTAGCTGTTTTTGCGTGTACCCCTGATCGGTCAGGTTTTAATAATTGATTTTGTAATCGGTGGGTTTGAACTGCATATATTACTGCTTATGAACATCACTACTTTTTTGCATGATTTTGCCCTCCCGGTGCAGAGGAAATACCCTTTTCACGATTAAAACTACTAATTAATGTTATAAAGTATCTGTGAGTGTTTTGTAAAAAGAGTGCTGAAATCCCTGTCTTTTTTACCAGGATTACGTTCCTGGAACTTTTTTCTTGTTTGCACATGACATAAATTTTAAAGGGTCTGCACCACATTGTAATTTTTATACTGCATATGGCAGTTCTGCCTAATAGCAGTTGACTTAACTTAAACTCAAATAGCAATTGCGTCCTCTCCGTATTGTTCTTAATTTTTATATATATATCACAATGGAAGAAAGCACTCTCAGGACTTCTCAATAGTGGGTCAACCAAAAAGGCTAAAGGTTTATTTACGTTTCGAAGTCCTGAGAGTGCTTTCTTCCATTGTGATATACTTGTTCCATGCTAGCACCCAGGCTGGTGACACAAGAGGTCAGATTTACTACATGGAGGATTATATATATATATATATATATATTCCTCGTTTGCAAGAAGGCACTCACTGGTCTTAGTAAAAAACAACTTTTAATTCATATATTTAAAAGGCAAATACATCCATAACGTTTCGATGTCGTTATGACATCTTTGTCAAATGTTCTGCTAACATCACCAATATAGGACAATCATGTTCCCAAAATAGAAAATCGCTTTATCGCTTGCTTATCTCTTTCTGGAGGATATATATATATATATATATATATATATATATATATATATATATATATATATAGTAGTCATAAAGCCCGTTTACACGGGCCATTTTTTGCAGTACAGTGGTCCCACCCCTTGCTCTCTCTCCCCCTCTCTTTTGTGCTCTCTCCCCCTCTCTTTTGTGCTTTCTCCCCCTCTCTTTTGTGGTCTCTCCCCCTCTCTTTTGTGCTCTCTCTCCCCCCTCTCTTTTGCTCTCTCTCCCCTCTCTCTTTAGCTCTCTCTCCCCCCTCTCTTTTGCTCTCTCCCCCTCTCTTTTGTGCTCTCTCCCCCTCTCTTTTACGCTCTCTCTCGCTCCACCTCTCTTTTGCTCTCTCTCTCTCCCCCCTCTCTTTTGCTTTCTCTCCCCCTCTCTTCTGCTCTCTCTCCCCCTATCTTTTGCGCTTTCTCTCCCCTCTCTTTTACGCTCTCTCTCTCCCCCTCTCTTTTGCGTTCTCTCTCTCTCTTTTGCGCTCTCTCTCTCCCCCCTCTTTTGCACGCTCTCTCTCCCCCCTCTCTTTTGCGCTCTCTCTCTCCCCTCTCTTTTGCGCTCTCTCTCTCCCCCTCTCTTTTGTGCTCTCTCTCTCCCCCTCTCTTTTGCGCTCTCTCTCTCCCCCTGTCTTTTGTGCTCTCTCTCTCCCCCCTCTCTTTTTCTCTCTCTTCCCTCTATTTTGCTCTTTCCCCTCTCTTTTGCTCTCTCTCCCCCCTCTCTTTTGCTCTTTCCCCTCTCTTTTGCGCTCTCTCCCCCTCTCTTTTGCTCTCTCTCCCCCTCTCTTTTTCTCTCTCTTCCCTCTATTTTGCTCTTTCCCCTCTCTTTTGCTCTCTCTCCCCCCTCTCTTTTGCTCTTTCCCCTCTCTATTGCTCTCCCTCCCCCCTCTCTTTTGCTCTATCTCACCCTCTCTTCTTTTGCTCTCTCTCCCCCTCTCTTTTGCTCTCTCTCTCCCCTCTCTTCTTTTGCGCTCTCTCCCCCCTCTCTTTTGCTCTCTCTCTTCCCCTCTCTTTTGCTCTCTCTCTCTTCCCCCCTTTTATTTTCTCTCTCCCCCCTCTCTTTTGCTCTTTCCCCTCTCTTTTGCTCTTTCCCCTCTCTTTTGCTCTTTCCCCTCTCTTTTGCTCTCTCTCTTCCCTTCTCCATTGCTCTCTCTCCCCCTCTCTTTTGCTCTCTCTCTTCCCTTCTCCATTGCTCTCTCTCCCCCTCTCTTTTGCTCTCTCTCCCCTCTCTCTTTAGCTCTCTCTCCCCCCTCTCTTTTGCTCTCTCCCCCTCTCTTTTGTGCTCTCTCCCCCTCTCTTTTACGCTCTCTCTCGCTCCACCTCTCTTTTGCTCTCTCTCTCTCCCCCCTCTCTTTTGCTTTCTCTCCCCCTCTCTTCTGCTCTCTCTCCCCCTATCTTTTGCGCTTTCTCTCCCCTCTCTTTTACGCTCTCTCTCTCCCCCTCTCTTTTGCGTTCTCTCTCTCTCTTTTGCGCTCTCTCTCTCCCCCCTCTTTTGCACGCTCTCTCTCCCCCCTCTCTTTTGCGCTCTCTCTCTCCCCTCTCTTTTGCGCTCTCTCTCTCCCCCTCTCTTTTGTGCTCTCTCTCTCCCCCTCTCTTTTGCGCTCTCTCTCTCCCCCTGTCTTTTGTGCTCTCTCCCCCCTCTCTTTTGCAATCTCTCTCCCCCTCTCTTTTGCACTCTCTCTCTTCCTCTCTTTTGCTCTGTCTCTCTCCCGTTTTTTGCTCTCTCTCTCCCTCCATCCCTCTCTTTTGCTCTTTGTCTCCATCCCTCTCTTTTGTTCTCTCTCTCCACCCTCCCCCCTCTCTTTTGCTCTGTCTCTCTCCCCTCTCTTTTGCTCTCTCTCTCCGTCCCTCTCTTTTGCTCTCTCCCCCCTTTCTTTTGCTCTCTCTCCCCCTCTCTTTTGCTCTCTCTCCCCCTCTCTTTTTCTCTCTCTTCCCTCTATTTTGCTCTTTCCCCTCTCTTTTGCTCTCTCTCCCCCCCTCTCTTTTGCTCTTTCCCCTCTCTTTTGCGCTCTCTCCCCCTCTCTTTTGCTCTCTCTCCCCCTCTCTTTTTCTCTCACTTCCCTCTATTTTGCTCTTTCCCCTCTCTTTTGCTCTCTCTCCCCCCTCTCTTTTGCTCTTTCCCCTCTCTATTGCTCTACCTCCCCCCTCTCTTTTGCTCTATCTCACCCTCTCTTCTTTTGCTCTCTCTCCCCCTCTCTTTTGCTCTCTCTCTCCCCTCTCTTCTTTTGCGCTCTCTCCCCCCTCTCTTTTGCTCTCTCTCTTCCCCTCTCTTTTGCTCTCTCTCTCTTCCCCCCTTTTATTTTCTCTCTCCCCCCTCTCTTTTGCTCTTTCCCCTCTCTTTTGCTCTTTCCCCTCTCTTTTGCTCTTTCCCCTCTCTTTTGCGCTCTCTCTTCCCTTCTCCATTGCTCTCTCTCCCCTCTCTTTTGCTCTCTCTCCCCTCTCTCTTTTGCTCTCTCTCCCCTCTCTCTTTTGCTATCTCTCTCCCTCTCTCTCCCCCCTCTCTTCTTTTGCTCTCTCTCCCCCCTCTCTTTTGTTCTCTCTCTTCCCCTCTATTTTGCTCTCTCTCCCCCTCTCTTTTGCTCTCTCTCCCCCTCTCTTTTAGTCTCTCTCCCCCTCTCTCTCCCCCTCTCTTTTTTTGCTCTCTCTCCCCCTCTCTTTTGCTCTCTCTCCCCCTCTCTTTTAGTCTCTCTCCCCCTCTCTCTCCCCCTCTCTTTTTTTGCTCTCTCTCCCCCCTCTCTTTTGCTCTCTCTCTTCCCCTCTCTTTTGCTCTCTCTTGCCCCTCTTATTTTCTCTCTCTTCCCTCTATTTTGCATTTTCCCCTCTTTTTTTGCTCTTTCCCCTCTATTTTGCTCTCTCCCCCTCTCTTCTGCTCTCTCCCCTCTCTTCTGCTCTTTCCCCTCTCTTCTGCTCTTCCCCTCTCTTTAGCTCTTTCCAATCTCTTTTTGTCTCTCCCCCTCTCTTTCTATTTCTCTCCCCTCTCTCGCGCGAACCGCATCCGACCACGCCCTGCCACGTCCAGCCACGCCCACGTTCCAGTCCGGGCATGCCCACTTTCACCCCACAGCCACAAACAGCATGTCAGGTAAGGCCAGGTGTGTTTGTCCTCGTGCTGTCTCTACTGCGCATGACAGCTTCGGACAAACACACTTGGTCTTTTATATTATAGGATATATATACCTCCAACAAAAGCAGGCACTCACCGGGTTTGAAGTGGCAAAAAAATTTTAATCCAACTCTTGGATTAAAAGATTGAAGACGCCGCCTGGATGAAGACTTCTACCGGATGAAGGACCGCCTCTGCGCACCTTGGATGAAGAGTTCAGCGCGGTTGGGTGAAGACGACTCAAGGTAGGGAGATCTTCAGGGGGTTAGCGTTAGGTTTTTTTAAGGGGGGTTTGGGTGGGTTAGAGTAGGGGTATGTGGGTGGTGGGTTTTAATGTTGGGGGGGTTGTATTTTTTTTTACAGGTAAAAGAGCTGATTACTTTGGGGCAATGCCCCGCAAAAAGCCCTTTTAAGGGCTGGTAAAAGAGCTGATTACTTTTGTAATTTAGAATAGGGTAGGGCATTTTATTATTTTGGGGGGCTTTTTATTTTATTAGGGGGCTTAGATTAGGTGTAATTAGTTTAAACTTCTTGTAATATTTTTTTATTTTCTGTAATTTAGTGTTTTGTTTTTTTTGTATTATAGATTAGTTTATTTAATTGTATTTTAGTTTAGCTAATTGTAGGTAATTTATTTAATTAATTTAATGATAGTGTAGTGTTAGGTGTATTTGTAACTTAGGTTAGGATTTATTTTACAGGTAATTTTGTACTTATTTTAACTAGGTAGCTATTAAATAGTTATTAACTATTTAATAGCTATTGTACCTAGTTAAAATAAATACAAAGTTGCCTGTAAAATAAATATAAATCATAAAATAGTAACTATTAGTTATATTGTAGCTATATTATGGTTTATTTTCTAGGTAAGTATTTAGTTTTAAATAGGAATAATTTATTTAATTATAGGAATATTATTTAATTTTATTTAAATTATATTTATGTTAGGGGGGTGTTAGGGTTAGACTTAGGTTTAGGGGTTAATAACTTTACTATAGTAGCGGCGACGTTGCGGGCTGGAGATTAGGGGTTAATAATTGTAGGTAGGTAGGTAGGTGGCGGCGATGTTATGGTGGGCAGATTAGGGGTTAATACAATTTATTATAGTGTTTGCGAGGCGGGAGTGCGGCGATTTAGGGGTTAATACATTTATTATAGTGGCGGCGAGGTCCGGTCGGCAGATTAGGGGTTAATAAGTGTAGGTAGGTGGCGGCGACGTTGGGGGGGGGCGATTAGGGGGTAATAAATATAATATAGGTGTTGGCGATGTTAGGGGCAGTAGATTAGGGGTTCATAGGGATAATGTAGGTGGCGGCGGTGTCCGGAGCGGCAGATTAGGGGTTAATAATATAATGTAGGTGGCGACGATGTTGGGGGCGGCAGATTAGGGGTTAATAAGTGTAAGGTTAGGGATGTTTAGACTCAGGGTTCATGTTAGGGTGTTAGGTGTAGACTTAGAGAGTGTTTCCCCATAGGAAACAATGGGGCTGCGCTAGGAGCTGAACGCTGCTTTTTTGCAGGTGTTAGGTTTTTTTCCAGCCAGCTCAGCCCCATTGTTTCCTATGGGGATATCGTGCACGAACACCTTTTTCCAGCTTACCGCTACCGTAGGCAACGCTGGTATTGAGGGTTAAAGTGGAGCTAAATTATGCTAAACGCTCCCTTTTCTGACAACTCAGACAACTCTAAATACCAGCGTTGTCTTAAGGGTGCGCTGGAAAAAAAAGCAGCGTTAGCACCGTGGGTCTTTACCGACAAAACTCTAAATCTAGGCGAAAATATCTAGGGCGAGATTACATATATATGGTGCAGGCTTCAGCACAAGCGTTGCAACCTGCGCCACCCGTAATTTCACCTCGCACATCGGGGTATCCGATAAACCCTGCCGGCAGCTCATAAAGTACTGTAAGTCTGATAAACTAGCGATGTCCAGAAATAAGCGTAACTACAAAATGCTGGAGTCACCAGTGACTTACGGCACTTTAGAAACTGCCGGCACCTAAGAAAAGTAAAAAATATATATAATCTCCCGTAAAAGTCTAACACGCCTCCCAAAAATAAGCCCGACACGTAAAACTCCTATATCCGCAATCCCCCCTCTCACAACTAATAATAAATGTATTAACCCCTTAACCGACAACCCCCTACAACGCAATATGCCTAATTAAACGATTAACCCCTAATCCGCCATTAACCCACAATGCAAAGTACCTATCAAAGTATTAACGCCTAAACCACCAAAGCCCACAACGCAATAAACCTATCAAAGTATTAACCCCTAAACCGCCAAAGCCCATGAAAGCTACTGAAATTCTATTGGCTATTCAAATCAGCCAATATAATTTCAGTAGCTCTCATCCCATTGGCTGATTTGAACAGCCAATAGGATTTGAGTAGTTTTCATCCTATTGGCTGATTTGAATTTGAAAAATCAAATCAGCCAATAGGAATTCAAGGGACGCCATTTTTAATTGCATACCTTGAATTCTCTATAAAGTGTACGGCGGCGATCGTAAGAAGAGGATCCTCCACGCTCCATGGCTCCGCGGTCACCGGTCTTCAGTTCCATGGTCGCCGGTCTTCATCTCCGCCCTCCGCTCCACGCCGGATTGTTCCTGGAAGAAGTGGTCGCCGCTTGGAAGAAGACTTCACGCATGTCACAGCACCTTCTCCGCCGGACTTCAGGAATGGTGAGTATCAACCTGGGGGTTAGACTAAGGTTTTTTTTTTTTTTTAATTTAGATTAGGGTGGGCAGTAAAAGAGCTAAATGCCCTTTTTTTTAGTGTTATGTTCTTTTATTTTGGGGGGTTTGGTAGGTCGGTGAGTTTTACTGTTAGGGGGGCTTTGTGTATTTTGTTGTAGAAGAGCTGATTATCTTGGGGCAATGCCCTGCAAAAAGCCATTTTAAGGGCTACTGGTAGTTTATTCTTAGAGTAGGGGGTGATTTTATTTTAGGGGGGATTTTTTATTTACATAGTGATTAGGTATAATTTTTTAAAATTTGGTAATTTTGTTTTTTATTTTATAATTTAAGATTTTATTATTTTCTGTAATTGTAGCTTAAAGGGACAGTCTACACCAGAATTTTATTTTTTTACTAGACTGTCCCTTTAATTTATACTTAGTTTATTTTTATTTTTAAAGTAGTGTTAGGTTTTTTTTATTTTAATAGTAACTTTAGTATTTTGTAATTTAGGTAATTTGGGTTCATTTAGGGGTTGTTAGGTTAGGGGGTGTTAAGTTATGAAGTGTTAGGTTAATTGCATTGTGGGCTTTGGCGGTTTAGTGTTTAATACTTTGATAGGTTTATTGCGTTGTGGGCTTTGGCAGTTTAGGGGTTAATACTTTAATAGGTAGTTTTGGTTGTGGGTTAATGGCGGATTAGGGGTTAATATTTTTATTAGGTAGTTTGCGATGTTGGGGTTGGCGGATTTAGGGGTTAATAATTTAGATATTACTTGCGGTGTGGGTTTGATGGCGGATATAGGGGTTAATAATTTAGTTATTACTTGCGGTGTGGGTTTGATGGCGGATATAGGGGTTAATAGTTTAATTAGGCATATTGCGTTGTGGGGGGTTGTCGATTTAGGGGTTAATACTTTTATTAGTTCCGATGTGGGTTTGATGGCGGATATAGGGGATAATACACTTTATTAGTTATTGTGGTGGGAGATTGTGGTTGACAGGTAGATAGATATTGCGCTTGAGTATGGTGTTGGCCTGCTGTGGCTGCCTTTTATGGCGAGGTGAAAATGGTGTAAAATTTCTCCATTTTCGCCACGTAAGTCCTTAAGCTGAATATTGGATAACAATTTGCGACGCGGTCCCATGTTAACTTATGGGAGTAAAAATTGCGGGCGACGGGTGAAATATATGTGCCGCATTTATATGCAGCGCTGTATATAGGACCAAACCCGCGCAAAAACTGGTGTCGCCGGCTTTTGCGGGTGACGCCACATATGTAATGGAGCCCCAAGTTTAAACTAAACAGAACTTGCATTCTTGGTACTAGTATTGTGCATCTTAAATCTGACTGGAAGTCAAACTAAAACATATTCAAACATATTCAAACATATTCAAACATATTCAAACATAGTTTACAATAAAAAAACAAAAACTTTCCAATTTACTTCTGCTCTCAAATTTACTTCTTTCTCCCGGAATCCTTTGTTGTAGTTTAGCTTCTTTCCATGACAGTATATTGAGGTCTGCTCAGAAGCATACATGTGTCTTGATGACAGTATGGCAACAATGTTATACGTATATTGTTGTAGAAATTTGTTTGAGCACCATCAATAGCGCTTCTATTTTTTCACTCATATTACAAATCCAAACGTATTCTTTATCGCTTAAACAATAGTCATAGGCGTATCCGAATATTAGATAGCATGGTTGCACTAAATCTTTCACATAACAAACTTATATGGGTGTGCAGTAAAATTCATGGCAGATATGAGTGCTATGCTAATGGTGCGCAAAGCCAAGTGTGTGTGCTAATGAGAGACGTGCGTTCGGCAGCTTTGTTATCAAGTTTTGTGCAAGTGAAACACACTAAGATCTAGATTTGCACAGATCTTAGTGTGTTTTACTTGCACATGAAGATATTCGGCTCCGAAAATAAACAAATACCGCAAGCAGCCTCTTAAATCTTCATGATAAGATTACAAGTGGCGCGGCAAATCAGTTGCTAAAACTCTGCACACGTTATGGCTTTTTCGCATTAGGGGTTGCGCAGCTATTACAGGTTGAGAAATAACTTATTTTGCGCGCACATTAAGCCGCGTAATGCAAACAGCCAAATAGCGTGCGCATTCACGTATTCCTCATAAAAGTCAATGGGGAAGACAAATAGAAAAAAAACACACAAAAACCCTAATCTGTTGTGCAAAGCCCATGACGTATTCTCCTCGAAAAGTGTACATAAAAATGCGAATATTTCATATTGCGAAAATGTTTTCGCAACGGAATATGTTCTATTTAATTCTAAATAAATATTTCACTATATACAGTATGTGACAATTTTTTGACTGATATATCTATTTATAGCGAGATATGTATATGAATATATGTCTAGATATCTTGAGATCTATATGTGAATATCTGTTTTAAAATCCCTTTGAGATTTTGTTTAATGTGCATAAGATTGTAATGTGAAATATTTTCATTATCTCCATTGTTAAACATATCTGTATACATATAAATGCATGTTTCTCTATGTATGTGTATGTATGTTAATATAAAATCCATGCGTCAGCTTTTTTTTCTAATACCCGAGATCGCATATCTTTGATCCCTAATAACTTTTGAGTGCAATATTTTTTTTTATATTTTTTTCATTAGAAAGTGTTAATATGAGTGTAACTGTATCTTGTAATGTATTTTTGAAGTGTTTTGTGAAACTTTTTGTTGCACAAAGCTGTTAATTACAGCTCTTCGAGTGAAAACGTAATGTTGCGTAAAATGCGAATGCGCACGCAATCATGATTTTTCAAGACTTGTAATTCCTGCGCAATGGAAATTGATTGTGAAAAGACCACATCGGGTGCGAAAAACTCATAACCCCTACTTGTAATCTTGTCCTCATTTGGCCGTGAACAAAACTGCCAAATGCATATCTTTAGTGCTAAGCCAATGGTGTACAAATATTGGAGTTCTTCATGTAGTTATGTGCTATACTATAAATAATAATTTTTTACTATCGGCGAGATTACGAGTTTTGCGTTAGGAGCTGTGCGGTGCTAACGAGCAGTTTTTTCTCACCGCTCACTTACCTACAGCGCTGGCATTACGGGTTTTTACAAACCCGGCGTTAAAAGGCAAGAAGTGAGCGTAGAACAAAATTGTGCTCCATACCGCACTCCAATACCAGCCCTGCTTAAGTCAGCAGTGAGCTGGTCGTCATCAGCTGGTAGACATCAATGGGGAGAGCCGACTGAGAAAAAGTCTAACACCTGCAAAAAAAGCAGCGTAAATCTCAGTAACGCAGCCCCATCGATTCCTATGGGGAAACACATTTTATGTTTACACCTAACACCCTAACATGAACCCCGAGTCTAAACACCCTTAATCTTACACTTATTAACCACTAATCTGCCGCCCCCGACATCGCCGACAACTGCATTATACTTATTAACCCCTAATCTGCCGCTCTGGACATCACCGCCACCTACATTATACTTATTAACACCGAATCTGCTGCCCCCAACATCGCCGACACCTGCATTATATTTATTAACGCCTTATTTGCCGCCCCCAATGTCGCCGCAACCTACCTACACTTATTAACCCCTATCTGCCGCCCCCAACGTTGCCGCCACTATATTAAATGTATTAACCCCTAAATCTAAGTCTAACCCTAACCCTAACACCCCCTAACTTAAATATAATTTAAATAAATATAAATAAAATTACTATCATTAACTAAATTATTCCTATTTAAAACTAAATACTTACCTATAAAATAAAGCCTAACGGCTAGATTTGGAGTTTTGGCGGTAACGACCCGAAAATCTAACGCCGGCTTTTTTCTGGCCGCACCATTAAAATAACTCTGGTATTGAGAGTCCACATAAAGGCTGCGTTAGGCTCCAAAAAAGGAGCGTAGAGCATTTTTAACGCAGCTTCAACTCTCGATACCAGAGTTGCTTACGCAAGCGGCCAGCCTCAAAAACGTGCTCGTGCACGATTCTCCCATAGGAAACAATGGGGCTGTTTGAGCTGAAAAAAAACCTAACACCTGCAAAAAAGCCGCGTTCAGCTCCTAACGCAGCCCCATTGTTTGCAATGCGGAAACACTTCCTACGTCTGCACCTAACACCCTAACATGTACCCCGAGTCTAAAAACCCCTAACCTTACACTTATTAACCCCTAATCTGCCGCCCCCGCTATTGCTGACCCCTGCATATTATTATTAACCCCTAATCTGCCGCTCCGTAAACCGCCGCTACTTACATTATCCCTATGTACCCCTAATCTGCTGCCCTAACATCGCCGACTTCTATATTATATTTATTAACCCCTAATCTGCCCCCACAATGTCGCCTCCACCTGCCTACACTTATTAACCCCTAATCTGCCGACCGGACCTGAGCGCTACTATAATAAAGTTATTAACCCCTAATCCGCCTCACTAACCCTATAATAAATAGTATTAACCCCTAATCTGCCCTCCCTAACATCGCCGACACCTAACTTCAATTATTAACCCCTAATCTGCCGACTGGAGCTCACCGCTATTCTAATAAATGTATTAACCCCTAAAGCTAAGTCTAACCCTAAAACTAACACCCCCCTAAGTTAAATATAATTTACATCTAACGAAATTAATTATCTCTTATTAAATAAATTATTCCTATTTAAAGCTAAATAATTACCTGTAAAATAAATCCTAATATAGCTACAATATAAATTATAATTATATTATAGCTATTTTAGGATTAATATTTATTTGACAGGCAACTTTGTAATTATTTTAACCAGGTACAATAGCTATTAAATAGTTAAGAACTATTTAATAGCTACCTAGTTAAAATAATTACAAAATTACCTGTAAAATAAATCCTAACCTAAGTTACAATTAAACCTAACACTACACTATCAATAAATTAATTAAATAAACTATCTACAATTACCTACAATTAACCTAACACTACACTATCAATAAATAAATTAAATACAATTCCTACAAATAACTACAATAAAATAAACTAACTAAAGTACAAAAAATAAAAAAGAACTAAGTTACAAAAAATAAAAAAATATTTACAAACATAAGAAAAATATTACAACAATTTTAAACTAATTACACCTACTCTAAGCCCCCTAATAAAATAACAAAGACCCCCAAAATAAAAAATGCCCTACCCTATTCTAAATTACTACAGTTCAAAGCTCTTTTACCTTACCAGCCCTGAACAGGGCCCTTTGCGGGGCATGCCCCAAAGAATTCAGCTCTTTTGCCTGTAAAAAAAAAAACATACAATACCCCCCCCAACATTACAACCCACCACCCACATACCCCTAATCTAACCCAAACCCCCCTTAAATAAACCTAACACTAAGCCCCTGAAGATCTTCCTACCTTATCTTCACCATACCAGGTTCACCGATCCGTCCTGAAGAGCTCCTCCGATGTCCTGATCCAAGCCCAAGCGGGGGGCTGAAGAGGTGCATGATCCGGCTGAAGTCTTCATCCAAGCGGGAGCTGAAGAGGTCCATGATCCGGATGAAGTCTTCATCCAAGCGGGAGCTGAAGAGGTCCATGATCCGGATGAAGTCTTCTATCAACGGCATCTTCAATCTTCTTTCTTCCGGATCCATCTTGCAGACCTCCGACGCGGAACATCCTCTTCTCCCGACGCCTACTAGCTGAATGACGGTTCCTTTAAGGGACGTCATCCAAGATGGCGTCCCTCGAATTCCGATTGGCTGATAGGACTCTATCAGCCAATCGGAATTAAGGTAGGAATATTCTGATTGGCTGATGGAATCAGCCAATCAGAATCAAGTTCAATCCGATTGGCTGATCCAATCAGCCAATCAGATTGAGCTCGCATTCTATTGGCTGTTCCGATCAGCCAATAGAATGCAAGCTCAATCTGATTGGCTGATTGGATCAGCCAATCGGATTGAACTTGATTCTGATTGGCTGATTCCATCAGCCAATCAGAATATTCCTACCTTAATTCCGATTGGCTGATAGAATCCTATCAGCCAATCGGAATTCGAGGGACGCCATCTTGGATGACGTCCCTTAAAGGAACCGTCATTTGGCTAGTAGGCATCGGGAGAAGAGGATGTTCCGCGTCGGAGGTCTGCAAGATGGATCCGGAAGAAAGAAGATTGAAGATGCCGTTGATAGAAGACTTCATCCGGATCATGGACCTCTTCAGCTCCCGCTTGGATGAAGACTTCATCCGGATCATGGACCTCTTCAGCTCCCGCTTGGATGAAGACTTCAGCCGGATCATGGACCTCTTCAGCCCCCCGCTTGGGCTTGGATCAGGACATCGGAGGAGCTCTTCAGGACGGATCGGTGAATGGTGTATGGTGAAGATAAGGTAGGAAGATCTTCAGGGGCTTAGTGTTAGGTTTATTTAAGGGGGGTTTGGGTTAGATTAGGGGTATGTGGGTGGTGGGTTGTAATGTTGGGGGGGGTATTGTATGTTTTTTTTTACAGGCAAAAGAGCTGAATTCTTTGGGGCATGCCCCGCAAAGGGCCCTGTTCAGGGCTGGTAAGGTAAAAGAGCTTTGAACTTTAGTAATTTAGAATAGGGTAGGGCATTTTTTTATTTTGGGGGGCTTTGTTATTTTATTAGGGGGCTTAGAGTAGGTGTAATTAGTTTAAAATTGTTGTAATATTTTTCTTATGTTTGTAAATATTTTTTTATTTTTTGTAACTTAGTTCTTTTTTATTTTTTGTACTTTAGCTAGTTTATTTAATTGTATTTATTTGTAGGAATTGTATTTAATTAATTTATTGATAGTGTAGTGTTAGGTTAATTGTAGGTAATTGTAGATAGTTTATTTAATTAATTTATTGATAGTGTAGTGTTAGGTTTAATTGTAACTTAGGTTAGGATTTATTTTACAGGTAATTTTGTAATTATTTTAACTATTTTAGCTATTAAATAGTTCTTAACTATTTAATAGCTATTGTACCTGGTTAAAATAAATACAAAGTTACCTGTAAAATAAATATAAATCCTAAAATAGCTATAATATAATTATAATTTATATTGTAGCTATATTAGGATTTATTTTACAGGTAAGTATTTATCTTTAAATAGGAATAATTTATTTAATAAGAGTTAATTAATTTCGTTAGATTAAAATTATATTTAATTTAGGGGGGTGTTAGTGTTAGGGTTAGACTTAGCTTTAGGGGTTAATACATTTATTAGAATAACGGTGAGCTCCGGTCGGCAGATTAGGGGTTAATAAGTGTAGGCAGGTGGAGGCGACGTTGTGGGGGGCAGATTAGGGGTTAATAAATATAATATAGGGGTCAGCGGTGTTAGGGGCAGCAGATTAGTGGTACATAAGGATAACGTAGGTGGCGGCGCTTTGCGGTCGGCAGATTAGGGGTTAATTATTGTAGGTAGCTGGCTGCGACGTTGTGGGGGGCAGATTAGGGGTTAATAAATATAATATAGGGGTCGGCGGTGTTAGCGGCAGCAGATTAGGGGTACATAAGGATAACATAGGTGGCGGCGCTTTGCGGTCGGCAGATTAGGGGTTAATAAGTGTAGGTAGGTGGAGGCGACGTTGTGGGGGGCAGGTTAGGGGTTAATAAATATAATACAGGGGTCGGCGGTGTTAGGGGCAGCAGATTAGGGGTACATAAGTATAACGTAGGTGGCGGTCGGCAGGTTAGGGGTTAAAAAAATGTAATCGAGTGGCGGCGATGTGGGGGGACCTCAGTTTAGGGGTACAAAGGTAGTTTATGGGTGTTAGTGTACTTTAGAGCACAGTAGTTAAGAGCTTTATAAACCGGCGTTAGCCCAGAAAGCTCTTAACTACTGACTTTTTTCCTGCGGCTGGAGTTTTGTCGTTAGAGTTCTAACGCTCACTTCAGACACGACTCTAAATACCGGAGTTAGAAAAATCCCATTGAAAAGATAGGATACGCAATTGACGTAAGGGGATCTGCGGTATGGAAAAGTCGCGGCTGAAAAGTGAGCGTTAGACCCTATTTTGAGTGACTCCAAATACCGGAGGTAGCCTAAAACCAGTGTTAGGAGCCTCTAACGCTGGTTTTCACGGCTAACGCCAAACTCCAAATCTAGGCCTAAGCTAGCTACAATATAACTAATAGTTATTTTGTATCTAGCTTAGGGTTTATTTTTATTTTACAGGCAAGTTTGTATTTATTTTAACTAGGTAGAATAGTTATTAAATAGTTATTAACTATTCTATAACTACCTAGCTAAAATAAATACAAATTTACCGGTAAAATAAAACCTAACCTAAGTTACAATAACACCTAACACAACATTACAATTAAATAAATTAACTAAATTAAATAAATTAAATTAAATTAGCTAAATCACACAAAAAAACACTAAATTACAGAAAATAAAAAACAAATTACAGATCTTTAAACTAATTACACATAATCTAATAGCCCTATCAAAATAAAAAAGCCCACCAAAATAAAAAAAAACCCTAGCCTAAACTAAACTAAACTATCAATAGCCCTTAAAATGGCCTTTTGCGGGGCATTGCCCCAAAGTATTCAGCGCTTTTAACTGTAATAAAAAAAATACAAACAACCCCACCACAACAGTAAAACCCACCACCCACACAACCGACCCCCCAAATAAAAAGCTAACTAAAAAAACTAAGCTCCTCATTGCCCTTGAAAGGGCATTTGGATGGGGATTGCCCTTAAAAGGGCATTTAGCTCTATTGCAGGCCCAAAACCCTAACTTAAAATATAAACCCACCCAATACACCCTTAAAAAAATCCTAACACTAACCCCCGAAGATTCACTTACCGGGAGAAGTCTTCATCCAAGCAGTAAGATGTCTTCAATGAAGCTGGCAGAAGTGGTCCTCCAGACGGCATCTTCTATCTTCATCCTTCTGACGCGGAGCGGCTCCTTCTTCAAGATATCCGGCGCGGAGCATCCTCTTCAAACGACGTCTTCTTCAGAATGAATATCACTTTAAGTGACGTCATCCAAGATGGTGTCCCTTAGATTCTGATTGGCTAATAGAATTCTATCAGCCAATCGGAATTAAGTTAGAAAAAATCCTATTGGCTGAAGCAATCAGCCAATAGGATTGAGCTGACATTCTATTGGCTGTTCCAATCAGCCAATAGAATGCAAGCTCAATCTTATTGGCTGATTGGATAGGCCAATAGGATTGAAGTTCAATCCTAATGGCTGATTGCATCAGCCAATAGGATTTTTTCTACCTTAATTCCAATTGGCTGATAGAATTCAATCAGCCAATCGGAATCTAAGGGATGCCATCTTGGATGACGTCACTTAAAATGATATTCATTCGGAAGAAGCCGTCGTTTGAAGAGGATGCTCCGCACTGGATGTCTTGAAGATGGAGCCGCTCCGCGTTGGAAGGATGAAGATAGAAGATGCCGTCTGGATGAAGACTTCTGCCCATCTGGAGGACCACTTCTGCCCGTCTGGAGGAGCACTTCTGCCAGCTTCGTTGAGGACATCTTGCCGCTTGGATGAAGATTTCTGTAATTTAGTGTTTGTTTTTTTTGTGATTTAGCTAATTTAATTTATTTAATTGTATTTAATTTAGTTAATTTATTTAATTGTAGTGTAGTGTTAGGTGTTATTGTAACTTAGGTTAGGTTTTATTTTACCGGTAAATTTGTATTTATTTTAGCTAGGTAGTTATAGAATAGTTAATAACTATTTAAAACTATTCTACATAGTTAAAATAAATACAAACTTGCCTGTAAAATAAAAATAAACCCTAACGGCTAGATTTGGAGTTTTGTCAGTAACGACTCGAAAAACTAACGCCGGCTTTTTTCTGGCCGCACCATAAAAATAACTCTGGTATTGAGAGTCCACATAAAGGCTGCGTTAGGCTCCAAAAAAGGAGCGTAGAGCATTTTTAACGCAGCTTCAACTCTCGATACCAGAGTTGCTTACGCAAGCGGCCAGCCTCAAAAACGTGCTCGTGCACGATTCTCCCATAGAAAACAATGGGGCTGTTTGAGCTGAAAAAAAACCTAACACCTGCAAAAAAGCCGCGTTCAGCTCCTAACGCAGCCCCATTGTTTGCTATGCGGAAACACGTCCTACGTCTGCACCTAACACCCTAACATGTATCCCGAGTCTAAAAACCCCTAACCTTACACTTATTAACCCCTAATCTGCCGCCCCGCTATCGCTGACCCCTGCATATTATTATTAACCCCTAATCTGCCGCTCCGTAAACCGCCGCTACTTACATTATCCCTATGTACCCCTAATCTGCTGCCCTAACATCGCCGACCCCTATATTATATTTATTAACCCCTAATCTGCCCCCTACAAAGTCGCCTCCACCTGCCTACACTTATTAACCCCTAATCTGCCGAGCGGACCTGAGCGCTACTATAATAAAGTTATTAACCCCTAATCCGCCTCACTTACCCTATAATAAATAGTATTAACCCCTAATCTGCCCTCCCTAACATCGCCGACACCTAACTTCAAATATTAACCCCTAATCTGCCGACTGGAGCTCACCGCTATTCTAATAAATGTATTAACCCCTAAAGCTAAAGTTAAATATAATTTACATCTAACGAAATTAATTATCTCTTATTAAATAAATTATTCCTATTTAAAGCTGAATACTTACCTGTAAAATAAATCCTAATATAGCTACAATATAAATTATAATTATATTATAGCTATTTTAGGATTAATATTTATTTTACAGGCAACTTTGTAATTATTTTAACCAGGTACAATAGCTATTAAATAGTTAAGAACTATTTAATAGCTACCTAGTTAAAATAATTACAAAATTACCTGTAAAATAAATCCTAACCTAAGTTACAATTAAACCTAACACTATACTATCAATAAATTAATTAAATAAAATACCTACAATTAAACCTAACACTACACTATCAATAAATAAATTAAATACAATTCCTACAAATAACTACAATGAAATAAACTAACTAAAGTACAAAAAATAAAAAAGAACTAAGTTACAAAAAATAAAAAAATATTTACAAACATAAGAAAAATATTACAAAAATTTTAAACTAATTACACCTACTCTAAGCCCCCTAATAAAATAACAAAGACCCCCAAAATAAAAAATGCCCTACCCTATTCTAAATTACTACAGTTCAAAGCTCTTTTACCTTACCAGCCCTGAACAGGGCCCTTTGCGGGGCATGCCCCAAAGAATTCAGCTCTTTTGCCTGTAAGAAAAAAAACATACAATACCCCCCCCAACATTACAACCCACCACCCACATACCCCTAATCTAACCCAAACCCCCCTTAAATAAACCTAACACTAAGCCCCTGAAGATCTTCCTACCTTATCTTCACCATACCAGGTTCACCGATCCGTCCTGAAGAGCTCTTCCGATGTCTTGATCCAAGCCCAAGCGGGGGGCTGAAGAGGTCCATGATCCGGCTGAAGTCTTCATCCAAGCGGGAGCTGAAGAGGTCCATGATCCGGATGAAGTCTTCATCCAAGCGGGAGCTGAAGAGGTCCATGATCCGGATGAAGTCTTCTATCAACGGCATCTTTAATCTTCTTTCTTCCGGATCCATCTTGCAGACCTCCGACGCGGAACATCCTCTTCTCCCGACGCCTACTAGCCGAATGACGGTTCCTTTAAGGGACATCATCCAAGATGGCGTCCCTCGAATTCCGATTGGCTGATATGATTTTATCAGCCAATCGGAATTAAGGTAGGAATATTCTGATTGGCTGATGGAATCAGCCAATCAGAATCAAGTTCAATCCGATTGGCTGATCCAGTCAGCCAATCAGATTGAGCTCGCATTCTATTGGCTGATTGGAACAGCCAATAGAATGCGAGCTCAATCTGATTGGCTGATTGGATCAGCCAATTGGATTGAACTTGATTCTGATTGGCTGATTCCATCAGCCAATCAGAATATTCCTACCTTAATTCCGATTGGCTGATAAAATCCTATCAGCCAATCGGAATTCGAGGGACGCCATCTATGTTTGTAAATATTTTTTTATTTTTTGTAACTTAGTTCTTTTTTATTTTTTGTACTTTAGCTAGTTAATTTAATTGTAATTATTTGTAGGAATTGTATTTAATTAATTTATTGATAGTGTAGTGTTAGGTTAATTGTAGGTAATTGTAGGTAGTTTATTTAATTAATTTATTGATAGTGTGGTTTTAGGTTTAATTGTAACTTAGGTTAGGATTTATTTTACAGGTAATTTTGTAATTATTTTAACTATTTAATAGCTATGGTACCTGGTTAAAATAAATACAAAGTTACCTGTAAAATAAATATAAATCCTAAAATAGCTATAATATAATTATAATTTATATTGTAGCTATATTAGGATTTATTTTACAGGTAAGTATTTATCTTTAAATAGGAATAATTTATTTAATAAGAGTTAATTAATTTCGTTAGATTAAAATTATATTTAATTTAGGGGGTGTTAGTGTTAGGGTTAGACTTAGCTTTAGGGGTTAATACATTTATTAGAATAGCGGTGAGCTCCGGTCGGCAGATTAGGGGTTAATAAGTGTAGGCAGGTGGAGGCGACGTTGTGGGGGGGCAGATTAGGGGTTAATAAATATAATATAGGGGTCGGCGGTGTTAGGGGCAGCAGATTAGGGGTACATTAGGATAATGTAGGTGGCGGCGCTTTGCGGTCGGCAGATTAGGGGTTAATTATTGTAGGTAGCTGGCTGCGATGTTGTGGGGGGCAGATTAGGGGTTAATAAATATAATATAGGGGTTGGCGGTGTTAGGGGCAGCAGATTAGGGGTACATAAGGATAACGTAGGTGGCGGCGCTTTGCGGTCGGCAGATTAGGGGTTAATAAGTGTAGGTAGGTGGAGGCGACATTGTGGGGGGCAGGTTAGGGGTTAATAAATATAATACAGGGGTCGGCGGTGTTAGGGGCAGCAGATTAGGGGTACATAAGTATAACGTAGGTGGCGGTCGGCAGATTAGGGGTTAAAAAAATTTAATCGAGTGGCGGCGATGTGGGGGGACCTCGGTTTAGGGGTACATAGGTAGTTTATGGGTGTTAGTGTACTTTAGAGTACAGTAGTTAAGAGCTTTATAAACCGGCGTTAGCCCAGAAAGCTCTTAACTACTGACTTTTTTCCTGCGGCTGGAGTTTTGTCGTTAGATGTCTAACGCTCACTTCAGACACGACTCTAAATACCGGAGTTAGAAACATCCCATTGAAAAGATAGGATACGCAATTGACGAAAGGGGATCTGCGGTATGGAAAAGTCGCGGCTGAAAAGTGAGCGTTAGACCCTATTTTGAGTGACTCCAAATACCGGAGGTAGCCTAAAACCAGCGTTAGGAGCCTCTAACGCTGGTTTTCACGGCTAACGCCAAACTCCAAATCTAGGCCTAAGCTAGATGCAATGTAACTATTAGTTATATTGTAGCTAGCTTAGGGTTTATTTTATAGGTAAGTATTTAGTTTTAAATAGGAATAATTTAGTTAATGATAGTAATTTTATTTAGATTAATTTAAATTATATTTAAGTTAGGGGGTGTTAGGGTTAGACTTAGATTTAGGGGTTAATACATTTAATATAGTGGTGGCGACGTTGGGGATGGCAGATTAGGGGTTAATAAATGTAGGTAGGTGTCGGCGATGTTGGGGGCAGCAGATTAGGGGTTAATAAATATAATGTAGGTTGCGGCGATGTTAGGGGCGGCAGATTAGGGGTTAATAAGTATGATGTAGGTGGCGGCGATGTTAGGGCCGGCGGATTAGGGGTTAATAATATTTAACTAGTGTTTGCAAGGCGGGAGTGCGGCGGTTTAGGGGTTAATATGTTTATTCTAGTGGTGGCGATGTCAGGAGCGGCAGATTAGGGGTTAATAATTTTATTTTAGTGTTTGTGATCGGGGAGGGCCTCGGTTTAGGGGTTAATAGGTAGTTTATGGGTGTTAGTTTACTTTTTAGCACTTTAGTTATGAGTTTTATGCTACGGCGTTGTAGTGTAAAACTCATAACTACTGACTTTAGAATGCGTTAGGAATCTTGGAGGTAGAGGGTGTACCGCTCACTTTTTGGCCTCCCAGGACAGACTCATAATACCGGCGCTATGGAAGTCCCATAGAAAAAAGGGTTTACAAAGGTTACGTAAGTCGTTTTGCAGTAAGGCCAAAAAAGTGTGCGGTGCCCCTAAACCTGCAAGACTCGTAATAGCAGCGGTAGTGAAAAAGCAGCGTTAGGACCTGTTAACGCTGCTTTTTCAGCTTACCGCAAAGCTACATTTTATAGCATTTTGGATTGCGTTCAACTGCAACACTTAAAGGGACAGTCTGGTCAAAATTAAACTTTCATGATTCAGATAGGGCATGCAATTTTAAACAACTTTCCAATTTACCTTTATCATCAAATTTGCTTTGTTCTTTTGGTATTCTTTGTTAAAAGCTAAACCTATGTAGGCTCGTATGCTAATAAAGGAATTATCTTTTTTAAAAATAAAATACGCTTATATCACTACCTGTGTTATCCATTAAAAATATAGGGCAAACTAAAAAAAATTGGCCTTATTAAGATGCTTTGCTTAAAATATTTACCTGTCCACTTGTAATACCAATTTGTGCACACAGTTTTCACAAAAGAAAACTCACCCTGCACTATTGATTGTGCTCGACTTTTAATCTTGCCCTTTCTGAATCATGAAAGTTTAATTTTGACTACTATGTCTCTTTAAATAAATTGGATGTGCCAATGGAATGTTATTTTTGCTTTAAGTACTTCAATAATATGTAGCCATCCACACTGAATGTAGTGGACAACACAGTATTACAAAAGCAAACTTCAATTCTAGTTCAAAATTTCAGAGTAATAAATATATTGATTGAAAAATTAAAATCATGTCACTAAGCAATCAAAGAAGGCTATTTCTTTAGTGTCATAGACTTAAATGATGCAAACTTTCATATTCCCATTAATTTTTATCACCGCAGGCAGTTCACAAACTTCCATCAACTTTGATTGCTCATATTCTGAAATAGGATATTTTTGTCACCTGTCTTGAAACATTTTAATAAAATCTCTGTTCAGGGCATTAGCGAAGAATTACATAGATCAAACCTTGTTAATGTGACATGTTCTTGGCAGCATTATGATTATCAGTAAAGTTACGTATTTCTCCAGCACTAGGTAACTTTCCATAATTTAATGAACTGGATGGATTCAGACTTCACCTAGATGACAAGTTGATATTGGGTGTCACTGAAAGTGAATATGTTAGACTGTAGATAGCAGAAGAATATTGATTAAAATTAAACAAAACATTTTGGTTTAGTCAGTTAAAAGGAGAGATCAAATCATGCAACACTATACTGAAGATGCTGGGCTCTATTGTCAAAAACTTTCCAAACTTCAAACAAAATCACTATACAAACTTCAGAGGTACGGCAATCTACAAAAAAAATAAATTGGCACAACCTGGAAATCCCAGAGGGATGTGAGCTGCCTTCCATAAAAAGTAAAGAAGTTTTCTGAAATGCAGCATCTCACAAGGGAGAGTAAAGTTATCATGGGAGCACCTGATACCAATATAATATTGTGTAGTTCTGTTCAGCTGTGAAACGTACTTCAGAGTTCTTTGTGTGACATCATCGAAAAGGGCGGGGACTTACCTTCTGAACCGTTAACTGCAATTCGAGACATTGTTTGCATTGCAATGGCCTGTGTCAGCGCCGCGGGGGGGCTTTTTTTTGGGTCGGTTCTCATTTAAGCCGTGGTGATATCCACTTTTGTTTTAATTAATTTATATTTTAAAGTATACAGCCAAGTTCCACTTTATTTGTCTCCATAAAGAGTCTTCCATGAGCGTTTATATCTAGAGCTTGATGTGAAGCTCTGTATGTGAGTATTTAACTTACTATTATCTCTCACTTGCATATATCACTGTATTTCACCATTGCAACATCTGTCTTTCTTTGAGGTACAAGCCTTGGGAATTGTCAGCAATTCCTTCAATTGGAAATGATTGAACCGGACATTTAAAACGGACATTCCATATATCCTTCACGCACTAACACATTGTTTTTTAGTTTTTTTATTTGTTTGTGTTTAACAGGTTTATAGATTGTTTTTTTTGTTTTTGTTTTTTTTATATACAGTATCTCACAAAAGTGAGTACACCCCTCACATTTTTGTAAATATTTTATTATATCTTTTCATGTAAGAACACTGAAGAAATGACACTTTGCTACAATGTAAAGTAGTGAGTGTACAGCCTGTATAACAGTGTAAATTTGCTGTCCCCTAAAATTAACTCAACACACAGCCATTAATGTCTAAACCGTTGGCAACAAAAGTGAGTACATCCCTAAGTGGAAATGTCCAAATTGGGCCCAAAGTGTCAATATTTTGTGTGGCCACCATTATTTCCAACACCGCCTTAACCCTCTTGGGCATGAAGTTCTCCAGAGCTTCACAGGTTGCCACTGGAGTCCTCTTCCACTTCTCCATGACAACATCACAGAGCTGGTGGATGTTAGAGACCTTGCGCTCCCCCACCTTTCGTTTGAGGCTGACCCCCCACCCCTTCAACCTCTGCAGCAATGCTAGCAGCACTCATTCGTCTATTTCCCAAAGGCAACCTCTGGACATGGCGCTGAGCATGTGCACTCAGCTTCTTTGCTCGACCATTGCGAGGCCTGTTCTGAGTGGAACCTGTCCTGTGAAACCGCTGTATGATCTTGCCCACCGTGCTGCAGCTCAGTTTCAGGTTCTTGGCAATCTTCTTATAGCCTAGACCATCTTTATGTAGAGCAACAATTCTTTTTTTCAGATCCTCAGAGAGTTCTTCCAGTGACCAGTATGAGAGAGTGTGAGAGCGATAACACCAAATTTAACACACCTGCTCCCCATTCACACCTGAGACCTTGTAACACTAACGAGTCACATGACACCGGGGAGGGAAAGTGGCTAATTTGGCCCAATTTGAACATTTACAAATTACACAGGGTGTACTCACTTTTGTTGCCAACGGTTTAAACATTAATGGCTGTGTGTTGAGTTATTTTGAGGGGACAGCAAATTTACACTGTTATACAGGCTGTACACTCACTACTTCACATTGTAGCAAAGTGTAATTTATTTAGTGCTGTCACATGAAAAGAGATAATAAAATATTTACAAAAATACTTTTGTGAGATACTGTATATATGGAACTTCACTATTGGGAACTATTGTGCATACATTGTTGGCATTTAACATTGCACAAGCATTTCTAATGAAATGCTTGTGCAATGCTGCCCCCTGCACATTCGTGGCTGCTAGGAGGGGATGTCAATCATTCCGATCGTATCTGATCAGAATGACTGCAGTCTGCCACCTGAAAGGTGGCACAGAATTTAAGGAGCAGCAGTCTTAACTTCTGTTTCTGGTGAGCATCCGCTGCTTAATAAATCAACCCCTTAGACTTTTTTTATATATATCACTTTATAATTACACTAGTTGGTAAGCCTGCCCAGAGGGCAGTCTATATGTTGTAAATACAAAAAATAAAAAAAAAGAACTACAGAAAAAAATAAACACATTATCCAAAATAAAAAATTAAACCTAATCCCTATGAAAATAAAAAAGCCCCCCCCAAAATAAAAACACCCCCTAATCTAATGCTAAACTACCAATAACCCTTAAAAGGGCTTTTTATAGGGCATTGCCCTAAGTTAAACAGCTCTTTTACATTAAAAATAAACAAAGTCCCCCCTTACAGTAAAACCCCCCAACCCACCAAAACCCCCAAAATAAAAAAAACCTAACACTAAAACATTCTAAACTACCCATTGCCCTGAAAAGGGCATTTGTAAGGGCATTGCCCTTAAAAGGGCATTTAGCTCTTTTTCCCTCCCCTTAAAAGGGCATTTAGCTCTTTTAAGAAAGCCCCAAAAAAACCTAAGTTAAAAAATAAAAAAACTAAATAGATACTCACGAAGGCGGCACGGAGTGGAGATGCGGAGCAGTGTTTCCAGATGTCCTGAAGTCCGGCGGAGAACATCTTCTTCCACTCTGGTCCAACATCTTTATCCACAGCAAAGGCGGTGCGGAGAGGCGGAGCTGTGTTTCCAGATATGGCGATGGTGCTTGGCAGCGATGGTTCTTGGTGGCTGTCCCTGGTGGCGGTGCTCCTCGGAGGCATGGAGGTTCCTCTTCATGTGATCGTCCGCCGCACACTGAAGATTAAATCCAAGGTACCCCATATTTATTGGGGTACCTTGCATTCTTATTGGCTGACATTTTCACATCAGCCAATAGGATGAGAACAAGTGAAATCTTATTGGTTGGTGAACAGCCAATAGGATTTCACTTGCTCTCATCCTATTGGCTGTTCAGCAGCTAATAGGATGAGAGCAAGTGAAATCTTATTGGCTGGTGAACAGCCAATAGGATGAGAGCAAGTGAAATCCTATTGGCTCTTCACCAGCCAATAAGATTTCACTTGCTCTCATCCTATTGGCCGATGTAAAAATGTCAGCCAATAGGAATGCAAGGTACCCCAATAAATATGGGGTACCTTGGATTTAATCTTCAGTGTGTTGTGGACGATCGCATGAAGAGGAACCTCCATGCTGTGGAGAAGCACCGCCACCGGGAACCGTGGCTAAGGACCATCGCTGCCAAGAACCATCGCCGTCTCCGAGGATCGCCACATCTGGAAACACCGCTCTGCATCTCCAATCCGTGCCGCCTTCGCTGTGGATGAAAAAGATGGACCCGCCTGGAAGAAGATCTGCTGCATCGGGCTTTTTATGTTTCTTTTTTGTTTTTTTTTAAATTAGGTTTTTTTTGGGCACTTTGTAAAAGAGCTAAATGCCCTTTTAAGGGCAGTGCAAAAGAGCTAAATGTGCCTTTAAGGGCAATGCCCATACAAATGCCCTTTTCAGGGCAATGAGTAGTTTAGGTTTTTTAGTGTAAGGCTTTTTTTTGGGGGGGTTACTGTTAGGGGGGACTTAGACTTTTTTCTTCTGCAAAAGTGCTGTTTATCTTGGGGCAATGCCCTGCAAAAAGCCGTTTTAAGGGCTACTGGCAGTTTATTCTTAGATTAGGGGGTGTTTTTATTTTTGGGGGCTTTTTATTTTCATAGGGATTAGGTTTAATTTTTTAAACTTTGATCATTTGTGTTTTTATTTTCTGTAATGTTAGCATTTTTTATTTTTTGTAATCGTAATTTTTTTTGTAAACTTAGATTTTTTTTTTATGTAATGTAGTTGTTTTTTACTTTAAGTAAATAAGGGGTTAATTTAGGGGTTGTTAGGTTAGGGGGTTCAATATTTAAGTTATTTATTTGCATTGTGGGGTTGGAGGTCTAGAAGTTAATAGTTAAATTAGATTACTGCGTTAGTGGTGGATGGCGGTTTAGGGGTTAATAGATTTAGTGGTGGTGGATGGCGGCTTAAGGATTAATCATTTTTTTAATTATTAAAACTTAGTGCGGACAATTAGTTTTTGTTTTTAATACTTGATTCGGGCAGTTATTTATTTATTTTTAATACTTGATGCGGGCGTTTATTTATTTATTTTTAAATTTGATGCGGGCAATTCGTTTTTGCTTTTGTAATGCTGTGTTTGCCTTCACTGCATCCCAGTGGATTCCGAAAATGGCAGGGTGGTGAAAGAATCCACCAATTCTTTTGTCCTTGCGCTGCCAACATTCCATTGAGGATGCGTGCACAACTGACGACGGCGATGGACATTACAAACGCAATTATAGTATAGATATGTGAACTATCAGTCTGTGGGTAATAAGCATTTATCAAGTGCCTTTGGCTGTTAAACTCTGTGTTTAATTTGTGGTTGATATATTTAGTCGATAGCTTGTTGGCGGATGGATTGTAATCTTTGATGCTAATGTTATCCCTGCATCTGGTGGGTGAATTTTCTTATATGTGCTCAGATCTGATAAATCTTTTGTGATTTCTCCAATGAAAAGGCAAATCAGCAGCTGTAAAACAACAGATAAACAGGTTCTAAAAGATTATAATCAACCCCAAAATCTAAAGTGTAAAGTAAATTAAAATACATAACACTAAGGGGCCGAATTATCAGCGTGGGAGAAGACAAGAGCCGATAGTGCGGATCATGTCCGCTGCACATCGATAAATGCAGACAGCATACGCTCTCCGCATTTATCATTGCACCAGCAGTTCTTGTGAACTGCTGGTGCAATGCCACCCCCTGCAGATTCGCAGCCACTAGCAGGGGGTGTCAATCAGCCCGATCTTATTCGATCGGGTTGATTTCTGGCGATGTCTGTCCGCCTCCTCAGAGCAGGCGGACAGGATATGGAGTAGCTGTCTTTAGACCGCTGCTTCATAACTTGTGATTCTGGCGAACATGAAGGCTCACCAGAAACATGGGGCATCAAGCTCCATACGGAGCTTGATAAATATGCCCCTAAATGTAAATGCAACAAAACTTTGACTTCATCTGGTGCTACATTATATTATGGTCTCAAATTCCCATCTAATACATACATACTAGAAAGAAAAATGTTACAATGTTCTCAAGAATTGCAGTGCTAAAAGATATTAGTTAATCTAACCAGAGCCTAGAGCTTTAGAAAATCAAGTCCACTATGTTTTACAGAATTGTATATTTACTGCACCTAAGTTGACTACAAAATTACACATTTGGGGCCTGATCCAATATACGGCGCAGGTTTCAGCGTAAGGGCAGAAACCCGCGCCGCACGTAAATTTCACCTCGCACATCGAGGTATTACATACACGGCGCCGGCATTTCCTAAGTGCCGTAAATCGGATAAACTAGTGATGTCCAGAAATGAACGTAAATACAAATTTCTGGAGTAGCCAGTGACTTACGGCACTTTAGAAACTGCCGGCGCCTAATAAAAGTAAAGAAAATAACAAATCTCCTGTAAAAGTCTAACACGCCTCCCAAAAATAAGCCCGACACGTAAAACCCCTATATCTGCAATCCCCCTCTCATTACTAATAATAAATGTATTAACCCCTAGACCGACAACCCCCCACAACTCAATATGCCTATTTAAACTATTAACCCCTATATCCACCATCAAACCCACACCACAGGTAATAACTAAATTATTAACCCCTAAATCCGCCAACCCCAACATCGCAAACTACCTATTTAAACTAACCCTTAATCCATCATTAACCCACAACGCAATACACCTATTAAAGTATTAACCCCTAAACCGCCATAGCCCACAATGCAATAAACCTAACCCCCCCTAACCTAACACCCCCTAAATGAACCAAAATTATCTAATTTACAAAATACTAAAGTTACTCTTAAATTACAAAAAACTAACACTACTTTAAAAATAAACTAAGTATAAATTAAAGGGGCAGTCTAATCAAAATTCTGGTGCAGACTGTCCCTTTAATCTAGAATTACAGAAAATAATAAAATCTAATATTACAGAAAATAATAGAGAAAATAAGAAATAAGAAAATTACAAAATTTTAAAAAAATTACACCTAATCCCTATGAAAATAAAAAAGCCCCCCCAAAATAAAAACACCCCCTAATCTAATAAACTACCAGTAGCCCTTAAAAGGGCTTTTTGCAGGGCATTGCCCCAAGATAATCAGCTCTTTTGCCAAACAAATACACAAAGCCCCCCAACAGTAAAATCCCCCCACCCACCAAACCCCCCCAAAAAAACTAACACTAAAAACCCTAAACTACCCATTGCCCTGAAAAGGGCATTTGTTGGGCATTGTCCTTAAAAGGGCATACAGTTCTATTGCTGCCCACCCTATCTAAACAAAATAAACCCCCCCAAAAACTCTTTAAAAACCCTAAGTCTAACCCCCAAGGGCTCCTCACCTGTCCTGAAGACCGGCGGAGAAGGTCCTGTTCCAGGCGGTGAAGTCTTCTTCCAAGCGGCAACCTCTTCTTTCTTCTTCTAGGAACCAGCCGGCGCGGAGCGCGGAGTTAAAGACCGATGACCGCAGAACTGAAGACCGGCGACTCTGGAACTAAAGACCGGCGACTCTGGAACTGAAGACCGGTGACCGTGGAGCCATGGAGCGTATAGGATCCTCTTCATACGATCTCTGCTGTACACTGAATAGGAATTCAAGGTACACGACTAAAAATGGCTTTCCTTGAATTCCTATTGACTGATTTGAGACTTCAAATTCAAATCAGCCAATAGGATAAGAGCTACTGAAATTCTATTGGCTGATTTGAATAGCCAATAGAATTTCAGCAGCTCTTATCCTATTGGCTGATTTGAACAGCCAATAGGATTTCAGTAGCTCTCATCCGTATGGCTGATTTGAATTTGAAGACTCAAATCAGCCACTAGGAATACAAGGGATGCCATTTTTAATCGCGTACCTTGAATTCCTATTCAGTGTACGGCGGAGATCTGTTCTATTTATTAAAAAAAAAAAATATATATATATATATATATATATATAAAGAGCTGGTTAGTGAAACGCAACATCTACACACTTTGTGCCGTCATCTTGGAGCTAAAGTATTTTTGCACACTGTGAAAGAAGCAGTGCACATTTACAAACCAGCAACATCATTGCTTATTTGACAAGTCGTAACGTGCACTTCAATTTAGCAAGCAAAATTCAGAGTGAGCTGTATGTTGTTGCAGTGGCTGCATTACTCTATACTATTCCTTAGGGCTTTTATTTATTTGTTAGGTAACTTTTTAAACTTTCTGATTTCTATTTTGCAAGCAACCTAAAGTGCAAGATACAGCTGTCAAAAGGCCAGTCACATCACTGATCTGTGAAAGTGTCCAAGAGCGCCTATAAGTAGGCTAAGGAAGATATTATCAGATTCAATAAATTCTAATTTATTACAAATCATAAAACATATAACATAATTGTGAATAACATGGATCCATGTATACTATATACATCTAAAAACAATAAAAACAATAAAAACAGTTGTCGATTATATCTTGCAAACACTTGTCAAATATAACATTCAAACAGTAAAAATGATCACCAAAAGGGTATAGTTCCTATGAGGTCTCAAAAAAATTGTGGAGATAAACAAATGGGAGTCATAGGAAGATCTTAAACAATAAAAAATCCTTGATGACAAACCCAAAATTGTGCTTGGTTTAAAAAGTTCAGTGATAAAAAGTTCAGTGATAACGTCCAGTGAAATGATCTCAGTGATGTAATAAATGAAAAAATATATAAAAATATAAAAATATAAAAATACTGAAAAATAGAAAAATATGTGGTCAAAAAAAGTCAGTGGTATGTGTAATCCAAATGAGTGATCAGGGAATTGTTAAAGGGTGCTCCTCCTAGTAAAGTGTTATAAAGTAAATCTCAAGTGTCTTCGTGTAGGTGGTGATGGTTTTTCTTTTTTATTAAATAACTGTGCTTTTCTTTTCAGTGATACCCTTAATGGTACCTGAAAATTAAAGAAATACCATAGTGCAATAACGCTTCACAACTTAAATAATATTAAAATAATGCTCACCAGTTTGTCAACGTGTTTCAGCCTCTTTATAGGCCTTTTTCAAGACTATATTGTGGTGAGTAATGGTGGCTCTATTTATGTGTGTAGGTAACCAATGAGTCGCTCTCATTTTGGCGCTAAAAATCACTTTGGCGCTAATCAATCACTGTTCCTAACCCGGAAGTGTTTCTTACTTTACACTTCCATTTTTAGATTGTTGCTATATTCCTGTTTAATATCGGTCTTTAATGTATTAGATTAGATTAGTTGTACCCAATAGGTCGATTTCGTAGGGATATTTATATGAACCAATTTGTTTAAGGTCTATTTTTAATAGTCGTTCCGTGTCTGTGCATATAAGCGTAAAACCGGAAGTCACATACCGTTTGTTTACTTCGGCGTGTCATTGTTTAAAACCGGAAGTCACATGGTATATGTTTACTTCCGGTTTCGATTTTGGTATTATTTACATACTTCCGGTTTCGGTTTCTTTGTTATATGATCAATAACGGTAAATATCTCTTGGGGCAGTGATGCTTAATAGCATATGTTAGAATGAGTTTGGTCAATCATATCCGTATCTGGACCTCATTGACATTAAGATGGCTCATACTATTCCGTAAGAGATATATGGACAGGCAAATGTATGAATGTGAAAAAATTATAAGTGGCATAAAGGTATAAAAAGTGTAAAAAGTGTAGAAAATAAATAAAAAGTATATTAAATATTCAAACCCGGATGGTGGCCTGACCAAGCTAAGAAATGGCCGCATAATTAGCGAGCTCTGATCGGCTCATCGAACAAAAACTACATATGTAGTCCCAAACATCAACTAACTACCTCAAACGAAGGGGTATCATCCTAATCCCTACTCTGGTCACTCTGATTACTTTAGGAGATCTGGCAGCACATGGAGGAGGGTAAAAGACCAAACTCCTAGCAAAGCCTCACAGCATCGCAGAAGCAGCGACGGCGCCAAAACACAACAGACGGCTAACATTACCCACACCGCACCGCCGGAGATCCTTGAAAGTGGTGAGCAGCCATAAAAAAGGGGTGAGAGCCATCGGCAGGTACAAACAGCAGCAGAGGTTGGAGAGAGCTGCGCAACTTTGAACCCACGCTACAGCAGGGGGAATCCCCAAGATGGCGCCGACGACCGCAATGAACTGACACCGCGAGCGGAACTATCCGCCAGGTAAACACGGCACCTCATAACACAGGGCAGAGAGGGGGACACCAAGGAGCACAAAAACTGCAACAAGCAACTATAGCCCTTTACCTATAAAACAAGAACCCACGGTTTTCAGGGGCAAGATCCAGGCCTTAAGAAAATTTAAGAGACAGCCTCCAGTATACCTTAATAATAGAGACCACGCACAAAGACCAAACTCCCCACTGAATGTGACAAAGCTCAGCAGACCCACCTGAAGGCTCGCAACTGCCTAGTTAGACAGCCAGATTAAATATACCTGCCTGAATCAGTGGTATATTTTAAGCAGAGGTACTGGGGGAAACTTTCAATATAAAATTAACAGACAGAGTGGTACTAACTGAAGCACTCCCAATACCCCAGTAATAGATTTCATCGCCCAAAACCACTAAAGACATTAGACCACGAATCTGTGTGGCCCCAGTTACACTACTAGCAGTGAGAGCAACATTTACCTACACAACAATGTCAGCCAGAAGACCAACAAAGGGCGATAAAACAACTAAGCCATCCACAGTCAACGCCTATTTTAAAACAACTATAAACCCCAAACCAAACATAATGGAAGATATGGAAGAGGGGGATCAAGGTACATCAGATATAGAACAGGCTGAGACAAATGAAGAGACCACCCCAGTGACCAAAGCAGATCTAAAGGGCCTGGTCTCTAAACAAGACATAACAGCCAACTTCGAAAAGCTCTGGAATAAAATTGATAACATGCATACAGCAATGACCAACAGCTTATCTGAAATCAAATCAGAGATTGCCGAACTTGGAGGGCGGATGGACTCACTAGAAGAACACACTGACACTCTAGTCGAAGATATCACTAATGTTACCCAATCCGTGGCCTCTCACCATCAGGAATTAACTGAGATCCAAGAAAAACTCGAGGATCTAGAGAATAGGAGTAGGAGGAACAATATTAGGCTGAAAGGAGTTCCAGAAAGTATCCTTAATAAAGACCTCCTCTCCTATGTGGCGCAACTGTTTCATCAGGTGACAGAAGGAACTGGAGAATTCGAAATGGGAATTGAAAGAGCCCACAGAGCCCTCAAGCCAAAACCCAAAGAGGGCATGCCCCCTAGAGATATAATTATCAAAATGGCGCTTTTCCAAGACAAAGAGAGAATCCTACAAGGAGCACGCAAGAAACCCACACTGAAATTCCAAGGGAACGTAATACAGTTCTACCAAGATCTTAGTGTTAGAACTCTTCAACGCAGAGGGGCTCTCAGACCGCTGACACAGCTATTAAGGAAACATCAAATAGCATACAAATGGGGTTTCCCCTTTGCCCTGTACATTAACAAAGACTCCAAAACAATTACTCTCAAAGAACCATCAGATATCCCTGAGGTCTGCCAAATTCTAGGCCTGGAAACTCCAAAGCTCACAACCCCTGCCCCCCTACAGCGGCTAATGAAACCAGCGGACCAGATCTCAAAACCACAATGGTCTCACTCGACTAGGAAGAAACAAAAAACCTGAAAACTCCTCTTTGGGACATACTCAGGGTCACTAAACCCTTCCATGTTGAGCTCTGTAATAACTATCGCAAGTTAACATGGAGACAACAAAGGAAATACAAGCTCTTTAAAGACACTTTCTCCAAAATCAACAATACCTGTGAACCCACAGTCCTACAGGAAGACTGGCTTTCCCTCTTCCGAAAGTTCATCTCTGAGAGTACAGGGACATTTGAGGACTCAGAGCGAGACTTTACTTACAACACCTACCCTTATTGCCTTGGGACTTTTATTTTTTCTTAATCATCCAAGCTCAATTCGATGTAGCTGAACTGACACCCCTAGTTAACAAAGTCGTATTATTATTGCACTTTAAGTGATTCTCTAATATGTTTTTTCCTCCTTTTCTTGTTCTTTTTCTTCCTTCCCCCCCATTCTATCTTACAGTTGAGATGGTTGGAGGCCCATACAGTGAGGCCCAGAGTTATGTTGAATTGTATAGTTGTAACTGTTTTTTTCATATGTTTCAAGATGTCGTATGGGAGAGGTCTGTGCGATTGGGGGCCATCAGGAGAGGTGCTTTGGAGCTATCATCAGAATGGTATGAAATTCTGGAGGGTGGGGAGCCTGGAAAGGTTTCACGGAGACCAGGTAAGCTGACAATACACAAACAACACACAAATGGATAGTGAGTTGACCATAGCTACGCATAATGTACGAGGCCTCAACACTGACACCAAGAGAAGATTAGCCTTTAAACAATACACCATGCTAAAGGCCAAGTTACTGTTTCTTCAAGAAACACATTTTGTAACACCCCAACTCCCCTACTACTGGACCAAAAACTTCCCCACACACTTCCATGCAACTACCAAGACGAAAAAGAGAGGAGTCTCGATTCTTATTCACTCCTCTGTTAATTACATACATGAATCTGCAACTGCGGATCCCGAAGGTAGATACTTAATCTTAAAGGGACAGATAGACAATGTAGACGTTGTTTTATGTAACGTTTACGCACCCAATGAACAACAACATATATTCTTTGCCAAAATATCGCAACTTATAACACAGTGGTCACAAACCAGAACAATTTTAGCGGGCGACTTCAATATCCCCATCTCACCACAAGACACAAGAGACCCAAAACTGACATCAAATAAACAGTCAAGGAGGGATAGCATAATGCGACATATTAAGGCTTCACTCAGTACACACTCGCTGCTAGATTCCTGGCACATTTTAAATGGCAACACCAATGACACAACCTTCTATTCAGCGGCTCACAATACATATTCCCGACTTGATTATGTCTTCACCAGTCAAATTATGCAACCGACACTCAGCTCCTCTAGTATTTGCCCATGTGTGTGGTCGGACCACTCAGTGGTACTACTTAAGATGACTGGACTAGTAGATCCAAATAGATCTAGGTCCTGGACGTATGACCCAATCTTACATAAAAACCCGCATATCCACTCTTCCACTCTGCAACACCTGACGGAATTTTGGGACATTAACACAGACACCACTGACAACCCGACATATGTATGGGCCGCTCACAAATCCGTACTCAGAGGCACTCTCATCAAAGAAAAGACTATACACGCTAGACAGACGAGACGGGATTGGTTGCAAACACATGAAGACATAGCGCAATTAGAAAGACAACATAGATTAACGGGGAACCCCACTACACTGAGTAATCTACAAAACAAAAGAGACTCGCTAGCTAAGGTGCTGAGCTCCCAAGCCAATAGAGCTATAATGAAACTAAAATCACAGTATTTTATATACGCTAACAAGCCAGACAAATTCTTGGCCCATAAACTTAGAGAAAAATACAAAACAGCTAATATCCCACTCATTGAAAGACAAGATGGTACAAGCACTACAAACCCCCAAGAAATAGTTGACACCTTTGGAGACTTTTACGCACAGCTTTATGACGGCCACAAAGTAACACACAGCCCAAAGATAGAGGCTCTCACACAGAGCTTTTTAGAAAATCCTTCGTTGGTTAAACTAACAGCAGAGGACCAAAAGTCGTTAAATGAACCCATCACAACGTTAGAGGTTGTATTGGCGATAAAAGCACTAAAACCCGGAAAAGCAGCAGGTCCAGACGGTTTCCCAGGGGAATACTACAAGTTGTTCAGAAGGGAACTAGTCCCCCACCTGACCAAATTTTGTAACCATATTATGCAAGGTCACCCAGTACCAGCTGAGCTGCTACAAGCAAAAATAATAGTCATACCCAAACCGGGCAAAGACCCAAAAAAGTGCCCTAGCTATCGCCCCATCTCCCTGATCAATCAGGATATTAAAATCTTTACCAAGATCTTGGCCAATAGGCTAGCAAACATTTTACCCAGACTAATACATAAAGACCAAGTAGGATTCATTAGAGACAGAGAAGCCCCAGACAACGTGAGACGAACTATAGACACGGTCCATCACCTCTGCGAAACACGAACGCCTTCTCTGCTCCTCGCGTTGGACGCTGAGAAGGCGTTCGATAGGGTAGACTGGAGGTACATGATTAAAACCTTGACACAATTGAACTTTGACGGCCCCTTCCTTGACGCCATCAAAACAATATACACCAACCCATCAGCCCTTGTATCCTCTAACGGATATAGATCTAAATCGTTCCCTATTCTGAATGGGACCAGACAGGGATGCCCACTGTCCCCCCTGTTATTTGCGCTGTGTATAGAGCCCTTGGCAGCCAAGATAAGGACGAACCCTGACATAATAGGAGTTAAAGTGGGAAACGTAGACTACAAAATTAGCCTTTTTGCAGACGACATACTGCTCACCCTGACCAGCCCTATGCTATCACTTCCAAACCTATATGAAACGCTAGGAGAATTTTCGTTAATCTCCGGCTATCGTATTAACTCGGATAAATGTGAAATGTTACCAATAGAGATCCCCACTCACACAAAGAAACTAATCGAAATAAACTTTGATTTAAAAGAATCTAAAGGTCCCTTGAAATACTTAGGGGTGGGAATAACGGCTCACACCCAGCAGTTATACAAAGCCAACTACATACCTCTATACAAATCCATTAGGAAAGACCTACAATCATGGAAGAAGCATAACTTCTCCTGGATGGGGAGGATATCAGCAGTAAAGATGACCGTCTTGCCCCGCCTGCTCTATCTCTTTAGGGCTCTGCCCATACGCATTCCATACCCCGACTTAGAGAAACTTCAAACAGAGGTACTGTCATTTATCCGCGGTAAAAAACATGCTAGAATAGCAAAGAGAACCATGACAGGTCACAGAAGCTTGGGCGGCTTGGGGATCCCCAATCTCATAGAATATTACCAGGCAGCTAGACTAGCCCAGGACACCTTAATACTTAGGGCCAAGGAGGAAGCTCTTTGGATTCAGTTAGAGTCAGACATGAGGGGGGGGGGGGCGGGTCAGACACCATACTATGGGACCACAGAGTTGACACACACGAGACAAAGCAGCATCAATCAGTCACAATAGAGACCACCCAAATTCTATGGTCAGAACTAGCACACAAAAGAGGGATGTGCCCTATAGCCTCAACACTGAGACCCATCAGATACCTCCTCCACAAAGACTTGCAAAGAACAATCAATAAATGGGAAAATAAGGGTCTGTACCGTGTTGCAGACTTCTTAATTCAAAATAAAGTGATGACCCATGCCCAACAACAAGATAAGATATATCCTGACCCTTTGCATTGGTACCTATACCTCCAATTATCATCGTCAATACACACATATAGGCAATCAATTCAGACTAGAGGGAAACTTACCTTAGAACATATATGCAACTCTATAAACAGACCAAAACAATCCATCTCTAGAATATACTTAGATATACAAACGTCAAAATCCCCAACTAAATCACCCCTCATGCAAAGATGGGAAGCAGACCTAGACATCAGACTGGAGCCAGAGCAGTGGTTCAAGACTTTTGAAACAGCTACTAAAGGATTGCTGAGCGCAGACCTCAGAGAAAACACTCTGAAGACGATCTTCAGATGGTACTTAACGCCTCTCAGAACAACACATATGACAGAAACAGCATCTAGACTGTGCTACAAAGGGTGTGGGGAACTGGGCACATACCGTCACATGTTCTGGGACTGCTCGGAGGTTCAGGCCATATGGCAGTCACTATCCAACCTAATTAGCTACCTATTAGACGAGCAGATTCAGATTAGCAAGACGCAGGCACTACTCCACGAGCGACTTCCTAGCTTCAATGGTCCAATAAACACTTTCATTAGAATACTATGTACGGTAGTGAGAACCTGCATAGCTAGGTACTGGAAAGTAGGCACACCGACATGGCAAGAAATTAAAAATAAAATCCAACATACATATAACATGTACGACTTAGCAGCATGGACACTAGATACCAAAACTCAGAATGACGAAATTTGGTTTTATTGGAACTATAGAAATGGCTTTAACCACCCTCCCTTACCGGCAACAGTTCACTCTCAGGCCTCCAATCGCCAGATAGATACATCCAAGTAATTATATAGACTCGATCTACTGCCCTTACGATCAAAAGGTACTGCAAACACTTACTACCCTCTCAGATCTCTCTCTCCCCCTTCTCTGTTTTTCCCCCACCTTTTTTCCCCCCCAAATACTGGAAGTTTTATTCACCCTCAAAAATTATTTCACTTGATTCTAAGTTATATATAAGTGTGAGTAGATGGATGAGACAAGAACACTTACACTACACCTCCTGTTAAGAGGTACTGTTCATTGAAATCTATAGCCAATGTAATATTCTGTTTTGTTTCAAAGTTTTGTAATTGGCAGCTAGAATTGACGCTGTATGTTCTTATATGCTTTCTTCTTTACATTGAAAACAATAAAAATGATTTAAACATAAATATTCAAACCCTATTAACATTGAGATGAAAAATGGTATCCCGCAAGAGATACATAAATAAGCCAATAAAAGAATTGTGAATCTCTTAAAGTGTGTTATAAAACGAATTGTTTGCATGACATAAATGCATCAATTATTAAGACATAAAAGTACATAAAAATGCAACAATCATAACCTTTACATAAAACTGCATCAAATATTAGGGCAGCGTAAAAATACATAAAAATACAAATATATAATAATACAAATACATAAAAAATGCATCAAATGTAACTTTTGTATAAAAATGCATCAAATATAACCTTTACAATGGGGTGTCTTAAATCTTTTCTAAAAGACTGCATAAAACTCTAAAATTGGTAAATAATATAAATTGGACTATCTCATAACAGAACACATTAAAATACATACATAAATAAATTTGTAAAAGTGGGTATTGTATCTAATATAAAAAGCTTAATAAAAAAGGATAATGTAACTAAAATGCATTTGGGGGACTAAATGAATCATATTAAAATTGTATTAAAATAAGACTGGGTACATGAGTAATTAACACTTGGCTATGGAAAGCTAGTATGAAAATACATGCAGAACTTCAATAAGTGTGTCTGAGTCTCAGGGTTTTTTTGTACTTAATAGATGTGAGAGGTCCTCTCTGTTATTCAAACCTCTGGGGTGTAAGCAGTCTATATCAAAAATCCATTTGGATTCAGTAGTCAGTAGGCGTCTCTCATAGTCACCCCCCTCCAGTTGGGTATTACTCTTTGTATGCCTATATAATTAAAGTCTTTGTGACTGGCTCGATGGTGGTTTGTAAAATGTCTATAAAGTGCTGTCTCTGTGTTCTCATGTTCGATCTTTAATAAATGTTCTCTGATACGATCCTTGAGGGTTCTGGACGTTTGACCTATGTATTGGAGTCCACAACTGCACCATATTAGATAGACAACCCCTCTGTCACTACATCTTATAAGATCATTGATCCTATATTTCACCTTCGAGTTGAAAGAGGTGAATTCTTTGGTTTTAACACCCCTTTTACAAGCTTTGCAGGTTGGACACGGGAAAAACCCTTTGATCTCTCTGCCAAATACATCTCTTGTCCTATTGGATACTCTCTTAGGTATACTGGGGGACAGTTTGTTCTTAAGATTATCAGTCTTCCTATATATGAAGATTGGTCGTGTCGTCAATTTATCTCCTATTACGTCATCATTTTTGAGGAGTGACCAATGTTTCTCTATAATCGTTTCGACAATATGCCTATTTTCGTTGTATTCTGTTATGAATGGAATAGTGAGTGGATAGTCTTCAGAGTGACTGGTCACTTTCTTAGGTTTGTATGCCAGGAGATCTTTCCGATTCTTCTTCCTAACTTCTTCCATAGTTAGAGTTAAGGATTCCTCATCATAACCCCTTTCCAAAAAATTTTCTTTGAGGATTACGGCTTGTTCTTCCCACTTAATGGAATTAGAACAATTCTTCTTTAATCTCAGAAATTGTCCTTTCGGTATATTTATCTTCCATCTGTTGAGGTGACAGCTTTCACGATGGATATAATTGTTGCAGTCCACTTCCTTAAAGAAACTGGACGTCTCTATTTTACCTCCAATGATGTCTATTTTTAGATCTAGAAAGTTTATTGTCTTGTTGCTCATCTCATATGTAAATTTGAGGTTACAGGTGTTATTGTTCATAACTCTCAGGGTATGTTCTAAATCCTCCTTAGACCCTTTCCATATCATAATGATATTGTCTATGTACCTGTTGTAGAGGACCAGGTCCGCGCTAGCTGGGCATGACTCCCAAAAAATGAGTTCCCAATAGCCCATGTATAAGTTAGCATAGCTGGGCGCGAACCTGGTCCCCATAGCTGTACCACATATTTGTTTAAAGAAGACTCCATTATTGCTGAAATAATTGTGGGTCAGGATAAACTGTATCCCATTGAGGATGAATTCTCTCTGTAGTTCAGGTAAACTGCCATCTTTCTTCAAAAAGAAATCCACCGCCTCTATACCCCCTTTGTGCGGTATACTGGTATAGAGGGATGTGACATCACATGTGACAAATGTATAATTTTCTCCCCACTCTATATTTTCCAATTTGTTTAGTACTTGAGTCGAATCTCTCAAGTATGACGGTAATTGGGTGACATATTTCTGTAGTAGTCTATCTATATATTCGGATAGATTACTTGACAGACCCCCTATCCCTGATATTATCGGCCGACCGGGGGGTTTGTCGAGCGATTTGTGAACCTTAGGGAGGTAATATAGGACTGGAGTGATTGGGTGTTTGGTATTTATGTATTTAAACTCTTTCTCATTTAAAATTCCCACTCTTTTGGCCTCTCCCAACAGTTCTTCTAATTCTTTCTTGAAGGTCTCAATTGGATTTTTTCTTAATATTTCGTACGTCTGTCGATCCGATAAGATTCTGTCACATTCTTGGTCGTAGTCTGTCTTATTTAACACTACGATATCCCCGCCTTTATCTGCTGGTTTGATAACTAAGGCGTGATTCTTTTCTAGGGTCATTATAGTTTCCATTTGTTCTTTGGAAAGATTGTGTTTGTGTTTGGTCAGTTTTTTGTGATTGATATCTCTGATCTCATTACTGATCATGGTATCGAATGTCTCTATAGCATTACCTTTGCTTGCCACTGGGTAGAAATTCGATCTAGGTTTTAGATCTGTATGGAGGTAGGTATTTTCATTAGTGGACTGCGTGTCTAAATGGGCATTGTTGTGGCCCGTGATTTGTATTTCCAATGGGGTTTTCATAAAATGTCTTTTAAGTGTCAGTTTCCTGACTAGTTCTTTGGCATTTATGAAAGTGTTAAATTTGTTCAAGCCCTTAGATGGGGCGAAAGATAATCCATAGCTTAACACAGATGTTTCTTTCTCTGTCAAAACTTTAGAGCTCAAATTAAATATGCCTTTTGTGGTGATTTTGGTTTCTGATGGGGAGGGATGGCGAATATATAGATAGACTACTACAGAAATATGTCACCCAATTACCGTCATACTTGAGAGATTCGACTCAAGTACTAAACAAATTGGAAAATATAGAGTGGGGAGAAAATTATACATTTGTCACATGTGATGTCACATCCCTCTATACCAGTATACCGCACAAAGGGGGTATAGAGGCGGTGGATTTCTTTTTGAAGAAAGATGGCAGTTTACCTGAACTACAGAGAGAATTCATCCTCAATGGGATACAGTTTATCCTGACCCACAATTATTTCAGCAATAATGGAGTCTTCTTTAAACAAATATGTGGTACAGCTATGGGGACCAGGTTCGCGCCCAGCTATGCTAACTTATACATGGGCTATTGGGAACTCATTTTTTGGGAGTCATGCCCAGCTAGCGCGGACCTGGTCCTCTACAACAGGTACATAGACGATATCATTATGATATGGAAAGGGTCTAAGTAGGATTTAGAACATACCCTGAGAGTTATGAACAATAACACCTGTAACCTCAAATTTACATATGAGATGAGCAACAAGACAATAAACTTTCTAGATCTAAAAATAGACATCATTGGAGGTAAAATAGAGACGTCCAGTTTCTTTAAGGAAGTGGACTGCAACAATTATATCCATCGTGAAAGCTGTCACCTCAACAGATGGAAGACAAATATACCGAAAGGACAATTTCTGAGATTAAAGAAGAATTGTTCTAATTCCATTAAGTGGGAAGAACAAGCCGTAATCCTCAAAGAAAATTTTTTGGAAAGGGGTTATGATGAGGAATCCTTAACTCTAACTATGGAAAGATCTCCTGGCATACAAACCTAAGAAAGTGACCAGTCACTCTGAAGACTATCCACTCACTATTCCATTCATAACAGAATACAACGAAAATAGGCATATTGTCGAAAAGATTATAGAGAAACATTGGTCACTCCTCAAAAATGATGACGTAATAGGAGATAAATTGACGACACGACCAATCTTCATATATAGGAAGACTGATAATCTTAAGAACAAACTGTCCCCCAGTATACCTAAGAGAGTATCCAATAGGACAAGAGATGTATTTGGCAGAGAGATCAAAGGGTTTTTCCCGTGTCCAACCTGCAAAGCTTGTAAAAGGGGTGTTAAAACCAAAGAATTCACCTCTTTCAACTCGAAGGTGAAATATAGGATCAATGATCTTATAAGATGTAGTGACAGAGGGGTTGTCTATCTAATATGGTGCAGTTGTGGACTCCAATACATAGGTCAAACGTCCAGAACCCTCAAGGATCGTATCAGAGAACATTTATTAAAGATCGAACATGAGAACACGGAGACAGCACTTTATAGACATTTTACAAACCACCATCGAGACAGTCACAAAGACTTTAATTATATAGGCATACAAAGAGTAATACCCAACTGGAGGGGGTGTGACTATGAGAGACGCCTACTGACTACTGAATCCAAATGGATTTTTGATATAGACTGCTTACACCCCAGAGGTTTGAATAACAGAGAGGTCCTCTCACATCTATTAAGTACAAAAAAACCCTGAGACTCAGACACACTTAGTGAAGTTCTGCATGTATTTTCATACTAGCTTTCCATAGCCAAGTGTTAATTACTCATGTACCCAGTCTTATTTTAATACAATTTTAATATGATTCATTTAGTCCCCCAAATGCATTTTAGTTACATTATCCTTTTTTATTAAGCTTTTTATATTAGATACAATACCCACTTTTACAAATTTATTTATGTATGTATTTTAATGTGTTCTGTTATGAGATAGTCCAATTTATATTATTTACCAATTTTAGAGTTTTATGCAGTCTTTTAGAAAAGATTTAAGACACCCCATTGTAAAGGTTATATTTGATGCATTTTTATACAAAAGTTACATTTGATGCATTTTTTATGTATTTGTATTATTATATATTTGTATTTTTATGTATTTTTACGCTGCCCTAATATTTGATGCAGTTTTATGTAAAGGTTATAATTGTTGCATTTTTATGTACTTTTATGTCTTAATAATTGATGCATTTATGTCATGCAAACAATTCGTTTTATAACACACTTTAAGGGATTCACAATTCTTTTATTGGCTTATTTATGTATCTCTTGCGGGATACCATTTTTCATCTCAATGTTAATAGGGTTTGAATATTTAATATACTTTTTATTTATTTTCTACACTTTTTACACTTTTTATACCTTTATGCCACTTATAATTTTTTCACATTCATACATTTACCTGTCCATATATCTCTTACAGAATAGTATGAGCCATCTTAATGTCAATGAGGTCCAGATACGGATATGATTGACCAAACTCATTCTAACATATGCTATTAAGCATCACTGCCCCAAGAGATATTTACCGTTATCGATCATATAACAAAGAAACCAAAACCGGAAGTATGTAAATAATACCAAAATCGAAACCGGAAGTAAACATATACCACGTGACTTCCGGTTTTAAACAATGACATGCCGAAGTAAACAAACGGTATGTGACTTCCGGTTTTACGCTTATATGCACAGACACGGAACGACTATTAAAAATAGACCTTAAACAAATTGGTTCATATAAATATCCCTACGAATTCGACCTATTGGGTACAACTAATCTAATCTAATACATTAAAGACCGATATTAAACAGGAATATAGCAACAATCTAAAAACGGAAGTGTAAAGTAAGAAACACTTCCGGGTTAGGAACAGTGATTTTTTAGCGCCAAAGTGATTTTTTAGTGCCAAAATGAGAGCGACTCATTGGTTACCTACACACATAAATAGAGCCACCATTACTCACCACAATATAGTCTTGAAAAAGGCCTATAAAGAGGCCGAAACGCGTTGACAAACTGGTGAGCATTATTTTAATATTATTTAAGTTGTGAAGCGTTATTGCACTATGTTATTTCTTTAATTTTCAGGTACCATTAAGGATATCACTGAAAAGAAAAGCACAGTTATTTAATCAAAAAGAAAAACCATCACCACCTACACGAAGACACTTGAGATTTACTTTATAACACTTTACTAGGAGGAGCACCCTTTAACAATTCCCTGATCACTCATTTGGATTACACATACCACTGACTTTTTTTGACCACATATTTTTCTATTTTTCAGTATTTTAATATTTTAATATTTTTATATATTTTTTCATTTATTACATCACTGAGATCATTTCACTGGACGTTATCACTGAACTTTTTATCACTGAACTTTTTAAACCAAGCACAATTTTGGGTTTGTCATCAAGGATTTTTTTATTGTTTAAGATCTTCCTATGACTCCCATTTGTTTATCTCCACAATTTTTTTGAGACCTCATAGGAACTATACCCTTTTGGTGATCATTTTTACTGTTTGAATGTTATATTTGACAAGTGTTTGCAAGATATAATCGACAACTGTTTTTATTGTTTTTATTGTTTTTAGATGTATATAGTATACATGGATCCATGTTATTCACAATTATGTTATATGTTTTATGATTTGTAATAAATTAGAATTTATTGAATCTGATAATATCTTCCTTAGCCTACTTATAGGCGCTCTTGAACTATTATTATTTGTACCAATAACTTTCCCTTAGGGTAAGCTAGATACCCTATTACCCAGGAGCTATAAGGAAGTAGGCGGGCGCTGTTAGCAACCTGTACTATAATGATCTGTGAAAGTGCACTGCTTCTGTCAGAGGATGCAACAATACATGAGTACCAAGATGGCAGCTCTGAGTATAAAGATGGCTTCTGTAATGGGTTGTAATAAGAGAACAGCTTTAATGGAGAGCTACAGATTAAAGGGGGGGGGGCAATAGTATGGTAAAGAGTAACCAAACATGCTACTGTACTTGTACCCAGCAGTTTAATATCCTTTTAATGAATCACAACAAAGGAGATTAGATAAACCTGCTCTTGACCTTTCTGATTTCTTCAATTCCTGACAAAGTGACAATAAGTTATAACCTATTGTCTTTACAATTGCTTATTCAAGCCAGCCCAGAATTTTGTGCCTCTGCCAAGAAGGTCTCCACTTGTTAGTTCATCCTCAACACCTTGTCATTACTAATATACTATGTTCCAGTGCTACATGTCAGATATGCATTGTTATGAGCTTTCCCAAGGTGCCAATAACCATTTGTTTCTTCTCCACTACAGATACTACTAAACTTGTATTCAAATAATGTTCACTTTATTTTTTGGCTCCTTTGAATGGTTTTCTTCCGGATTTATTACTGTATTTTTTCTATAAGCTTCAAATTGCATTAAAGCAATGTAATACAATGTAGTTAGCTAATATTTCTGGAAACCAGAGGAAGATCAATTTATATTAACTACTAGGTGGACTTGACTAAGCCAGAAAAAAACAGTTTTCTTACTAAAATAAATGTCAAACAGCTAAATGACGAGTTTTGAGCGATATAGGGATTTTAACGACTGCCACAAATGCGGCGTTATTTTACCTCCTATAGCGCTGGTATTACAGGTTTTTAAAAAAGCAGGCTTGCACGTGTGAAATGGTTGCATTGAGCTCTATACCGCACCAAAAATTGCTTTGATGTGCTCGTGCACGATTTCCCCATAGACATCAATTGGTAGAGCCAGCAAAAAAAAAGCCTAACACCTGTGATTGCGTAAACAAAAGCTCCGTAACGCAGCCCGATTGATGTCTATAGGGAAAAAGAAAATAATGTTTAAACCTAACACCCTAACATAAACCCCCGAGTCTAAACACTACTAATCTGCTGCCCCCAACATCGCCGCCACCTACATACAGTTATTAACCCCTAATCTGCTGCCCCCAACATCACCGCCCTTACATAATGTTATTAACCCCTAATCTGTTGCCCCCAACATCGCTGCCACCTACATACAGTTATTAACCCCTAATCTGCTGCCCCCTACATCGCCGCCACCTACATAATGTTATTAACCCCTAATCTGCCGCCCCCAACATCGCTGCCACCTACATAAAACTATTAACCCCTAATCTGATGCTCCTGATGTCGTCGCCACTATACTAAAGTTATTAACCCCTAAGCCTCTGGCCTCCCACATCACTACCACTAAATAAATACATTAACCCCTAACCATAACGTAACCCTAAGCCTAACCCTAACACCCACTAACTTTATCATAATAAAAATAAAGCTAAATTAAATTTACAATTATTAACTAAATAAAATTATTAACCCCTAAATCGCCAGCCCCCCACATTGCAACAAGCTAAATTAAACTATATTAACCCCTAAACCTAACCCTAACCCCTCTAACTTTAACATAATTAAAATAGAGATAAACTAAAGTTACAATTATTAACTAAATAATACCTAAAAAAACAAAAAACTAAATACTTACTTACCTGTGAAATAAAACCTAAGCTAGCTACAATATAACTAATAGTTATATTGTATCTAGCTTAGGTTTTATTTTTATTTCACTGGTAAGTTTGTATTTATTTTAACTAGGTAGACTAGTTAGTAAATAGTTATTAACTATTTACTAACTACCTAGTTAAACTAAATACAAACTTACCTGTGAAATAAAACATAACCTGCCTTACACTAAAACCTAAAATTACAAAAAAAATAAACACTAAAATTACTAAAAATAAAAATAACTAAATTACATAAAAAAACAAACACTAAATTACAAAAAATAAGAAACAAATTATCAAAAATAAAAATAATTACACCTAATCTAATAGCCCTATCAAAATAAAAAAGCCCCCCAAAATAAAAAAAAACCCTACCCTACAATAAACTACCAATAGCCCTTTGAAGGGCTTTTTGCGGGGCATTGCCCCAAAGAATTGAGCTCTTTTACCTGTAAAAAAAATACAAACACCCCTCCAACAGTAAAACCCACCACCCCCACAACCAACCCCCCCCCCCAAATAAAATAACTATCTAAAAAAAAATAAGCTCCCCTGAAAAGGGCATTTGTATGGGCATTGCCCTTAAAAGGGCATTTAGCTCTTTTACATGCCCAGATACTAATCTAAAAATAAAACCCACCCAAAAAAACCTTAAATAAACCTAACACCATCCACTTACAGTTATTACTTATATAAGTCCAGTGGAGGCTCCTCTATAGTAGCACAGGTGCACGTAAACCCCCTAAGAGCCCTGAGATAAAAACCACAAAACCAAAAAAAAAACCTTTTTGGCCAAATAAATATAATTTTTTCCAATAGCACCCCAATTGGAAAAATTTATAAATATTTAGCCAAAATGGTTCCAGTCCAATTTTTCAACAAAAAATGTTTGCCGTTTTTACTTCTATCTATCGCACCGCACGTGCGATAGATAGAAGTATAGGCTTCAAGCCCATAGCACTTATTTCTTAGTTCCTGTAGCGCCGCCCCAAACCCAGCTCCTAACCTTCTTAACCGCACAGATTTTGATGTGCTAGTGAGAGCCACGTGATGTCACATTGAGGGAGGAGGAGCCTGGTCGGCGCAAAGCGGAGTCGAAGTCAGCAAGTGAGAGGAGAGTGAGACTCCCACTGTGTGTGCATCCCTGGTGCTGCTGAGGTGCAGAAAGCTGGGACCTCATGGAATATAAGCTGTGATGTCACACGATAAAATGATTTACTAAGCTATCTGCACACTCAATGCTGTGTTTGTCTCCATCCACATGTCAGAATTATTTTTAAACCATGGGAGTTCATTGTATATCTGCTAACAGCCTTACTTTTTATTTATCTCATTATATCAAACACTATTAGAGACATTTACTCACTATAACAATCATTGCATGCACTCTTGTTCTAGGTCCAGTGGCTCAGTTTTATAGAATGCAATAATGCATTAAAACCTGATGTACTCAGAAAGGTAGTTAAGCTGTCATCAGATACAAAATTAACTGGTTGAAAAAAATGTGGATGGAGACAAACACAACATTGAGTGTGCAGATAGCTTAGTAAATCATTTTATCATGCAACATCACAGCTTATATTCCATGAGGTCCCAGCTTTCTGCACCTCACCAGCACCAGGGATGCACACACAGTGGGAGTCTCACTGCAAGCATCAAGAAATTCCCCAAACTCCCAAAACAAGTGCGTGGTGCAGCTGCAAAAATAAAAGTTACTCCGGCAATAGTTCTAACAAGCAGCCTGAAACTAGGATGTTTCCTCTGCTACTCTTAGCTGCATTGCAGGGGCAGGATCCCCTCTTTCATGATACCTTTATAGTCACCCATCGCCTGCACTGCTCAACCATCTTAATAGCATCAACTAAAATAGAAACTTCTAAGAACAAAACAAATAATTTGCTTTTATTCGTTTCACAAGCTCCATTTATATCATGCATTAATTATAAAATACTTGCTAGGTGGTATTTAAATGAATGCAACAACCGGGAAGCGCTCAAACATTCAAACACTGGTTGTGAGTAAAGTCCCCGACGATCAGTGCACTTCACGTAGTCAGACACACCCCCGTGACGTAGTGGTGACGTATTCACAGAATACTCAGCTGTCCTGGTGCGGAGAAAAGAGCGCTTCCATCCACGCTCAATTAATAGAACAACACCAACAATCAGCGCACCCAGTAAAGTCTTGTGCTGCAAAATGAAAGAGCTGTTTCCATCAGAGATTAAGATCTTTAGGAACAAGTGTGATGAAAGGATAGCAATACAGCATTATATCACTTTGTACAGGGTTCATCAACTGCAGTCCTCAGGACTCACTAAAACCTGGGTTATTTAACCCCAGTTCATGTATTGTGAACCTCCATTTGAATAACCCACGAGCCGCCACTGTATAAGTCCCGCTTGAAGGATCCATCCAGCTGGCAAAAAGTCTTCATCCAGGGGGCCTCTTCTATCTGCATCCAGCCGGCGAAGTCCTCATCCAGACGGCAAGAAGTCTTTATCCAGACGGCACGGAGCGGGTGCATCCTGAAGACATCTGGCGTGGCGCATCCTCTTCATGCGGTCGCTGCTGTGAACTGGAACTTCAATGCAAGTGATGTCATCCAAGATGGCGTCCCTTGCATTCCTATTGGCTGAAAGATTTCAATCAGCCAATAGGATAAGAGCTGCTAAAATCCTATTGGCTGTTCCAATCAGCCAATAGGATTTGAGCAGCTCTCATCCTATTGGCTGTTCCAATAGGTTTAGGGGTTAATAGTTTATTTTAGTATATTTCGTTGTGGGGGCTTTCGGTTTAGGGGTTAATAGTTTATTTAAGTATATTTCGTTGTGGGGGCTTGCGATTTAGGGGTTAATAGGTTTCTTATAGCGGCGGTGTGGACGGACGGCAGATTAGGGGTTATTAATATTTAAATAGTGTTTGTGATACGGGAGGGCGGTGGTTTAGTGGTCAATAGGTTTATTATAGTGGCAACGATGTCGGAGAGTGGCGGAATAGGGGTTAATAAATTTTAATAGTGGCGGTGATGTCCAGAAAGGCAGATTAGGGGTTAATAAATGTATTATAGTGTTTGTGTTTGTGATGCGAGAGGGCCTCGGTTTAGGGGTTAATAGGTAGTTTATGGGTGTTAGTGTACTTTTTAACAGATTTGTAATGTAAAACTCATAACTACTAACTTTAGATGACGGTACAGATCTTTTCAGTATAGGGTGAACCGCTCACTTTTTGGCCTCCCAGGCAAACTCGTAATACCGGCGCTATGGGAGTCCCATTGATAATGGACTTTTTAAAAGTGCGGTACTGACGTTGCGTGACGGCCAAAAAGGTGTGAAGTACACCTATACCAGCAAGACTTGTAATAGCGGCGTTAGGGAAAAAGCAGCGTTATGGGACATACCGCTGCTTTTTCACTCATAACGCCAAACTCGTAATCTATCTGATAATTTGCAAATTTCATTATTGAAAAAAAAATCTTGTATTACAGTCTCTACTATTCATTGTGTTATTGATAATATACACACAAAAATAATAATATATTTATAATAAATATATATGTATTAATAACAATGATAGGATAAACACAGAGTTCCTGCAACATAAAGATAAAGGTTAACATTCTATCGGCTAGATTTGGAGTTTTGTCGGTAACGACCCGAAAAACTAATGCCGGCTTTTTTCTGGCCGCACCATAAAAATAACTCTGGTATTGAGAGTCCACATAAAGGCTGCGTTAGGCTCCAAAAAAGGAGCGTAGAGCATTTTTAACGCAGCTTCAACTCTCAATACCATAGTTGCTTACGCAAGCGGCCAGCCTCAAAAACGTGCTCGTGCACGATTCCCCCATAGGAAACAATGGGGCTGTTTGAGCTGAAAAAAAACCTAACACCTGCAAAAAAGCCGCGTTCAGCTCTTAACGCAGCCCCATTGTTTGCTATGGGGAAACACTTCCTACGTCTGCACCTAACACCCTAACATGTACCCCGAGTCTAAACACCCCTAACCTTACACTTATTAACCCCTAATCTGCCGCCCCGGCTATCGCTGACACCTGCATTTTATTTTAACCCCTAATCTGCCGCTCCGTAAACCGCCGCTACTTACATTATCCCTATGTACCCCTAATCTGCTGCCCCTAACACCGCCTACCCCTATATTATCTTTATTAACCCCTAATCTGCCCCCCTCAACGTCGCCTCCATCTGCCTATACTTATTAACCCCTAATCTGCCGACCGCAAAGCGCCGCCACCTACGTTATCCTTATGTACCCCTAATCTGCTGCCCCTAACACCGCCGACCCCTATATTATATTTATTAACCCCTAATCTGCCCCCCTCAACGTCGCCTCCACCTGCCTACACTTATTAACCCCTAATCTGCCGAGCGGACCTGAGCGCTACTATAATAAAGTTATTAACCCCTAATCCGCCTCATTAACCCTTTAATAAATAGTATTAACCCCTAATCTGCCCTCCCTAACATCGCCGACACCTAACTTCAATTATTAACCCCTAATCTGCCGACTGGAGCTCACCGCTACTCTAATAAATGTATTAACCCCTAAAGCTAAGTCTAACCCTAACACTAACACCCCCCTAAGTTAAATATAATTTAAATCTAACGAAATTAATTAACTCTTATTAAATAAATTATTCCTATTTAAAGCTAAATACTTACCTGTAAAATAAATCCTAATATAGCTACAATATAAATTATAATTATATTATAGCTATTTTAGGATTAATATTTATTTTACAGGTAACTTTGTATTTATTTTAACCAGGTACAATAGCTATTAAATAGTTAAGAACTATTTAATAGCTAAAATAGTTAAAATAATTACAAATTTACCTGTAAAAGAAATCCTAACCTAAGTTACAATTAAACCTAACACTAGACTATCAATAAATTAATTAAATAAACTACCTACAATTACCTACAATTAACCTAACACTACACTATCAATAAATTAATTAAATACAATTGCTACAAATAAATACAATTAAATAAACTAGCTAAAGTACAAAAAATAAAAAAGAACTAAGTTACAAAAAATAAAAAAATATTTACAAACATAAGAAAAATATTACAACAATTTTAAACTAATTACACCTACTCTAAGCCCCCTAATAAAATAACAAAGCCCCCCAAAATAAAAAAATGCCCTACCCTATTCAAAATTACTAAAGTTCAAAGCTCTTTTACCTTACCAGCCCTGAACAGGGCCCTTTGCGGGGCATGCCCCAAGAAATACAGCTCTTTTGCCTGTAAAAAAAAACATACAATACCCAAGCCCCCCAACATTACAACCCACCACCCACATACCCCTAATCTAACCCAAACCCCCCTTAAATAAACCTAACACTAAGCCCCTGAAGATCATCCTACCTTGTCTTCACATCACCGGGTATCACACCGATCCGTCCAGAAGAGCTCCCCCGATGTCCTGATCCAAGCCCAAGCGGGGGGCTGAAGAGGTCCATGATCCGGCTGAAGTCTTCATCCAAGCGGGGCAGAAGAGGTCTTCCATCCGATTGAAGTCTTCATCCAAGCGGCATCCATCCGGAGCGAAGCAGCAGCATCCTGAAGACCTCCACCGCGGAACATCCATCCTGGCCGACGACTGAACGACGAATGACGGTTCCTTTAAATGACGTCATCCAAGATGGCGTCCCTCGAATTCCGATTGGCTGATAGGATTCTATCAGCCAATCGGAATTAAGGTAGGAATATTCTGATTGGCTGATGGAATCAGCCAACCAGAATCAAGTTCAATCCGATTGGCTGATCCAATCAGCCAATCAGATTGAGCTTGCATTCTATTGGCTGATCGGAACAGCCAATAGAATGCGAGCTCAATCTGATTGGCTGATTGGATCAGCCAATAGAATGCGAGCTAAATCTGATTGGCTGATTGGATCAGCCAATCGGATTGAACTTGATTTTGATTGGCTGATTCCATCAGCCAATCAGAATATTCCTACCTTAATTCCGATTGGCTGATAGAATCCTATCAGCCAATCGGAATTCGAGGGACGCCATCTTGGATGACGTCATTTAAAGGAACCGTCATTCGTCGTTCAGTCGTCGGCCAGGATGGATGTTCCGCGGTGGAGGTCTTCAGGATGCTGCCGCTTCGCTCCGGATAGATGCCGCTTGGATGAAGACTTCAATCGGATGGAAGACCTCTTCTGCCCCGCTTGGATGAAGACTTCAGCCGGATCATGGACCTCTTCAGCCCCCCGCTTGGGCTTGGATCAGGACATCGGAGGAGCTCTTCTGGACGGATCGGTGTGATACCCGGTGAGGTGAAGACAAGGTAGGATGATCTTCAGGGGCTTAGTGTTAGGTTTATTTAAGGGGGGTTTGGGTTAGATTAGGGGTATGTGGGTGGTGGGTTGTAATGTTGGGGGGCTTGGGTATTGTATGTTTTTTTTTACAGGCAAAAGAGCTGTATTTCTTGGGGCATGCCCCGCAAAGGGCCCTGTTCAGGGCTGGTAAGGTAAAAGAGCTTTGAACTTTAGTAATTTAGAATAGGGTAAGGCATTTTTTTATTTTGGGGGGCTTTGTTATTTTATTAGGGGGCTTAGAGTAGGTGTAATTAGTTTAAAATTGTTGTAATATTTTTCTTATGTTTGTAAATATTTTTTTATTTTTTGTACTTTAGCTAGTTTATTGAATTGTATTTATTTGTAGCAATTGTATTTAATTAATTTATTGATAGTTTAGTGTTAGGTTAATTGTAGGTAATTGTAGGTAGTTTATTTAATTAATTTATTGATAGTCTAGTGTTAGGTTTAATTGTAACTTAGGTTAGGATTTCTTTTACAGGTAAATTTGTAATTATTTTAACTATTTTAGCTATTAAATAGTTCTTAACTATTTAATAGCTATTGTACCTGGTTAAAATAAATACAAAGTTACCTGTAAAATAAATATTAATCCTAAAATAGCTATAATATAATTATAATTTATATTGTAGCTATATTAGGATTTATTTTACAGGTAAGTATTTAGCTTTAAATAGGAATAATTTATTTAATAAGAGTTAATTAATTTCGTTAGATTTAAATTATATTTAACTTAGGGGGGTGTTAGTGTTAGGGTTAGACTTAGCTTTAGGGGTTAATACATTTATTAGAATAGCGGTGAGCTCCGGTCGGCAGATTAGGGGTTAATAATTGAAGTTAGGTGTCGGCGATGTTAGGGAGGGCAGATTAGGGGTTAATACTATTTATTATAGGGTTAGTGAGGCGGATATAACTTTATTATAGTAGCGCTCAGGTCCGGTCGGCAGATTAGGGGTTAATAAGTGTAGGCAGGTGGAGGCGACGTTGAGGGGGGCAGGTTAGGGGTTAATAAATATAATACAGGGGTCGGCGGTGTTAGGGGCAGCAGATTAGGGGTACATAAGGATAACGTAGGTGGCGGTTGGCAGATTAGGGGTTAAAAAATGTATTTGAGTGTCGGCGATGTGGGGGGACCTCGGTTTAGGGGTACATAGGTAGTTTATGGGTGTTAGTGTACTTTAGAGTACAGTAGTTAAGAGCTTTATGAACCGGCGTTAGCCCAGAAAGCTCTTAACTACTGACTTTTTTCCTGCGGCTGGAGTTTTGTCGTTAGATGTCTAACGCTCACTTCAGAAACGACTTTAAATACCGGAGTTAGAAAGATCCCATTGAAAAGATAGGATACGCAATTTACGTAAGGGGATCTACGGTATGGAAAAGTCGCGGCTGAAAAGTGAGCGTTAGACCCTATTTTGAGTGACTCCAAATACCGGCGGTAGCCTAAAACCAGCGTTAGGAGCCTCTAACGCTGGTTTTCACGGCTAACGCCAAACTCCAAATCTAGGTGTAAGACTTTTGCCATTTCTCAAAATTCAGTGTTGTGCATCCAAAATCTATATTATGAAAGGCTATTGGCATATGCTGCTAGAAATATTACAGACAGAAAATATGCTCAGAAAATAAAGAAACCTGTAGAATTAAGTTGTGTATAAAATATATTGCATTATAATTTAAATGGACATTGTACATTGTTTTTTTTTTCTACATTCATTTTAATATTTTTTTAATAAATGGTTAATGGTCAATGGGCCAGATTTTAGCGCAAACGTTTGCGTGTGAGCGATAAAGGGTTTATTGGGGGTGTTTGTGCTAATCGGGTTTACCACTGGTATTATGAGTTGAAAGTAAAAGCGATCGCTTGAGCACAATCGCAATTTACCCTAGAATGATTACAGCGACTTCAGAGCTCTTAGTTATCTGTCTAAGGTGTTAGAAAGAAAAAGGCAGGCATATGACTTTAACATTTAGATACATACATATACATGTCACAATATGTATATGTATGTATATATATAATATATACACAGAGAGCATACACAAGTAACTTAACCAAACGTATTTCGTCGTGTTGAATAACACTTAAACTGTTTCAATAAAGTGGCAGTGCATAAACGCATATGTAAACATTAACAATTGCAATTCCCATGCACATGCATCAGGCCGAGACCATATATACAAAATTGCTCAATGCCTCAGATAGGAAAACTTCGTTATAAGAGGTAGTCCGCTCCAATGTTTTAACAAGGACTGTTTATTGTAATAACATTAAGTTTCCTGTGGAGGTTAGAGGTGCTAACATTGCAGCGGACTACCTCTTATAACAAAGTTTTCCTATCTGAGGCATTGAGCAATTCTGTATATATGGTCTCGGCCTGATGCATGTGCATGGGAATTGCAATTGTTAATGTTTACATATGCGTTTATGCACTGCCACTTTATTGAAACAGTTTAAGTGTTGTTCAACACGAAGAAATACGTTTGGTTAAGTTACTTGTGTATGCTCTCTGTGTATATATTATTGTTTAAGTGCTTCCTGGCAGCACTATTACACAAGTTAACTCTAGAGCCTATATATACAAATAATGGAGGCAAACAGCACTTACTATTACTCATTAATGCCTGTGACTGAAAGAGACAATGGAGTTTCTGATATGGATCTGATTTTTTCTAAAGACATTACAATATACACCTTAGGAGGACTTTTTGATGACATGGAAAGACTTTTAATTAAAGAACACAAACTACAATTTGATATTTGGACATTTGAAAAATATGTTAAACTAAAAATAGTCCCTAGAGGACTCTGAGTCAACAAATTTCCCACCTTTGAAGTATCTGATGTAGATTTCATAGAATCGTGGAATGCTATTTTGACTGAATGCTCTCTAAGACTTATGCAACTGTTAATTACGTTTAAAAGTAATCAGCTTAAAACAGTAAGAGAGGAAATACAAATCATACAGACAGAAATGAATACAAGACAACATGAGTTGGATTATCCTAGGTTTGACGATATGTTAAAGGTATCACTCACGACATCTAAAAATGCAATATTGAATATTAAGCATACCAAATATATAAGTGATCAGAATGATTACGATAACAAACTAGTATATATTTGGAATCATACACAAAGTAACACCAATAGATGGAATCCCAATACCAGAGGGAGATCACATAGCAGAAATAGAAGGGGAAGAGGCAATCATAGATCACAGAGTTCAGGATCAGGAGAAACAAAAGAGGCATCTCACACTACAGTAAATCACATCAATCAAACTGGAATTTTAAAACCAGTAAAACAAGTTACATTAAATATTAACTCTGACACACAAGAGGTCAGACCTACACAACACTTTCAAGCACAAAAAATTATGCAGAAATCTACACAGGGCTCTAAATACATTGAAAGCAATACTAATGTCACTCAGACAAATCGAAACACCACTATAGAAGATAAAGATGCATTTGAACAGGTTTTTTACAAACCCCCAGACAAAACAGGGATAGGGATAGAGAAACAGGACAGGTATCCACTGAGAGGACAGAAAACATCTTCCAAATACCAGTGAATAACAATGTTATCAATCTATCTAGTATTCAACTAACTAATATTCAATACAAAGTACTTAGGGCTAGATTTATCAAAGCCATTCTCCTGTAATATCGTCCAAAATAACGCATACAAACGGATCCTCATATTTATCAAAGCACTCTGCGCCTATAATTGCGCAAATCTGAAAGAAACTTCTTCGCACTCCACTTCCATTCGCCTAGGCGCACAGGCCCGCTCCCGAGTGCACCAATATACATTAGTAATAGGCGTAATTTAACAGCCCGACCTACAAATACGCCCAGTTGCTTATTCATCATTGCTTTGCGCCGATAGTTCTGGCTGTAATTGCGTGTTGTATATTTCGCCATACAGACTGAGTCAAACACCATTATAATACATGCTTTTATATCTTGTGATGCAGTACTTTACTCTTTTAACTCATTTTTCAAAAGTTCAGCGCAAAGAAGATACTGTTATTCCCAGTAATTTGCGCTTCCACAGGCGAATATGGTACCAAAAGTTTTATATATATGTATCAATATATTGATATATTTTATTTTTGTGTCAACATATGGCACAAACAGCACAGAAACATTATATAATATAAATATTAGCTAAATAGTTACCTAAAAAACGTTTTTTTAATAATCAAAACATGGCGGTGCAAATATTTATAGGGATGTACTGTGACAAATAGGGAGTAAATGCTTTTTCCGACAGGCGCAATTTATCATTATTACGCCCCAGCTCGCCTCGCCGAAGAAGCGCATCTACGCATGCGCGAAACGCGCCAGGCGTTCTTGACTGTGACCCTATTACCTTGCCATTGATGGTTGGACTTCTCAATAAATTATTTGTTTCCAGCAACATTTACTTTGAGTCAGCGCATCTATCTCCTGCTGATTGTGTTATTCCTTGGACTCAGGACCAGAGTTTTACTGTGAGCATACAGCAGCGGAGGCCATTTTTACAACCTCGTGGCTGCAGAATTTTTCAAATTCAACCGGGCTCCCATTTCATGTTGAGGACTGTCACCATCTTTTTTGACCCCCCCCGGCGGGTACCCTCTGCGGGCCTGTCGTTAAGAAGCAGTGCTACCTCTCCAGTCACTGCTATAATTCAATAAGTGGGGATTTACTTACCATTGCACCAGATGGAGTCTGGGGGAGCAAATCTGCTTGTGCAAATCGTCAAGATCCTGGATGGCCACTTTGCATGGCTTGAGAGAGCAGTAGATGTGGCTTGGAGGAGTGACAGTGACCTAGGTCAGCAGAGCAACATTGAAGCTGCGAGTATGGTGTCGCCTAATCTGGAGCCTATTATGGAAAGTGGCCTCTCACTAACGATGCAGTCTGACTTACCTTCCCTGGACGGAGGCTTCCGAGAGAGAGAGTTAATGCTGATTGACACAGGAAACCCTGACAAGCCGGTTGAGACAAATCTCACAGCCCATTTTGCTACTGTCTACTGTGCTGTACGTACGATGCCGCTGAACAGTTTGGCCTGGAAGAAACCAGGGCTTCTACACAACATTCCACCGGCAGTCGTTCAGGACCCACAGAGTACGCAGCAGGCGCTGCAAAGGGTATGGCAAATGCCCGATGTGGCTCACACCTTGGATACAGTTCTGTATAGTTTTGCAGATAGCCTACCTCAGATTCACAGGCAGCGCTCTAGAATTGTGTGCAATAAAATGGGGGTAGGATAGATATTAATAAATAAATTGGTAAAGGTGTTGAGCATACATTTTACACCTCCACCACCTGATAAATAGACTCCTGCAATCTGGAATAGGACACCTTTGAGAAACACTGCTCACTTCATAAGTACTTGGAACTGCAAGGTTTTATTTTTTACTGTTCTTCTTACTAGTTGTATTTTCCTAGCAATGATCTGTGTGTTATTGTTGCTGTCCCAACTAGTTATAAATCTTTTGAGACCGTCAGTTCAGCTTACTACAGATATTTTTCATCTAAGAAAATGTTTGGCAGGTTTGTACATCATTAGCTGCTGAATTTGTACATAAATGCAGGACAACAAATATACTTATACCGTTTTTGATATATGACTACTAGCTGCATTTTCCATGTTTTGAGGTCCATAACTCTTACAGTGATCTTGTACCTACCAGGCTGAGATGCTATAAAGTACTAGGAGCAACATACTGAGGACATTTATCTCATACTGACCAGTTGGTTATTGTAATAGGGGTTGAATGTTTATCTACTATGTCCATTACAGGTCAAATATTGTTTTATTTCCCAGCCTGAATAACCTCTACTTAGATATTTACATATATAGCACCTATTCGATGGGGATTTGTTAAAAGTGATGAAGCTGTGAATCTAGGATACCCTATTAACACAACTAAATGTGGATGTTTAACCCTTTTCTAATGCATATTTGCAGGACAAATATATTTAATCTTCTTCACCTTGAAGCAACAATTTGACCAACGTTATTTTATACTCTGGTCCTCTGAGACACATATGAGAGTTTCTATTTTCCATTTCCTATTAGCATGTACTGGGTCACGCTGTTTGTGGCCGAGATGGCGGGATCGTGTGTGTGTGTCTAGAGGTTAGCAGATGTCACATGACCTATATATAGGTAATAATGGTCCTAATAATAACACCTTCCAAGAACCTTCATCATTAGTTCACAATAGGGTAAGCTTATAGTGCACAATATCTCCCATTTCTGTCTCTGCCAGGCATTTTATCATCTTATCGCTTTATTGGCTGCAGCATTAGTTTTGAAAATGTATAGAACACAGCATATGAGTGCATGCCTTCCATGCTTCCCTACCTAATACCTTAGAAACATTAACCTGTACTCCTTGAAATATATGTTTTCCCCTACAACCTTATGCAGCTCCTATGTTGATAAACTAACACCTATGGTATGTTTCCAACCAGGCTTATACACCCTAGGCTCCTTTGGTAAATTCACTTAATTGAAAAGAAATTTTACTTTCCCCCTACTTAACAAGCACACAAGGCAACACAATAAAAATCTGAGGTTTCAATGCTGAGGTCCATGAGAGGCCTCTGAACATGGGGGAACCTTCAGTTATAAATGTTTAATACTTTTTGTGATGTGGTCCAAGAGTGATCTCTTAGATTGATAAGAAGATTTAACGCTGGTATTGGGTTTTCCTTGAATTATTGTTTTCTCTTATTTTTGCAGCAGGGGGTTTTGTTTTTTAGCTCTGCTTAGTACAACTGAGACTGCATGTAATGTCTATTAATGTGTAACCTATACAATTTAACATGTTAGAAGCATATCCAGTTCCATGTTAAATACTGCTGCAATCTTGTATATGTATGCCAATTTATTACCTCAATAAAATAAAAAACAAAAAAAAAAAAAACAACAAAGATATAGTCATACGTAGAGCGGATAAGGGAGGATCTAGAGTAGTACTGTATAGAGTCACATATACGGATGACAAACAAAACTGTCCACAGCACCAGTGAAGTAAAAGGAATCTTCTTTATTAAATGTTTAAAAGCATACAAGACAGGTATGCGACGTTTCGAGACCGCAGTCTCTTAATCATGCATACACAGTAATGCACCTGTCTCTTAATTTAAAGGCAGTGTCAACCAATCACATTCAGGATCCAAGGTAACACACCTTGTGCTTGGATTAACATTTTCATCTCTTATTTAAACATATGTACAATTGTGATTTAAGTATGTAGATTCTGCCATCCACAAATAGAGACATACATAAAAACAATGTATTTACACTAAGAACAGGTAAATTACAGAACATAGGTAAAAAGCAGATGTACACTTACAGAAATATAATTACATCTCGTTTTTGCAACTCTTTTAATTTAAAGCCTTTAAACAAAGTACTGTTATTATTTTTTACAATGTATGAACTCTTTATTTTAATCCTACAGAGCACGAGATATAAAAATTATCCTGCATAAACTATAAATAACTTTGTTTAAATTTATAACTCTAAACCTTAGGAATACACTCATGATACAACAATCAAGAGAGTAAGTAGAGGGGAACTCAGACTTGTAATAAGAAGTTTTTTAACATCATACTGCCAGAAAGGGATTTAAAAGTGAGTTTGCTTAAAGGAAGACCGACAGATCCCATTCTCTGTTTAACCCCTTAGGGTACATGGAATCCAACCTGTGGATCCAAAATGCCTCTCTTTGTTTCAGAAACATTTCTCTGTCACCTCCTCCTCTGAGCACTCCCACTTGATCAATGATTTGCCAACGTAACTGGCTAATTTGATGGCCAAATTCCACAAAGTGGCAAGCTACTGGAGCCTTATCATCTTTCTTTCTAATATTTGATTTACGTTTATTGAGTCTATTGCTTTGGGTCGTTTCACCTACATAGATACGGGCACATGGGCATTTAATTATATATACCACATATGTGGATTCACATGTGTAATGTGATTTCAACTTAAATTTATGACCATTTATAGGATGTACAAATTACTTGCCCTTGATAACCGAATTACAATTACTACACCCTAAGCATGGGTAACAACCTACATTCCTCTCAGTGATATACCTTTCTTTATTTGGTCGTTTAGATCCTAAGTCTGATTTTACTAGAAAGTCTCCAAGATTTTTAACACGCTTGTGGGCCATAATAGGTTTGTTCTGCAATGCTTTTATTTCTTTATTACAATCCTGGATGATATGCCAGTGCCTTCTTATAATATTAGATATCTTATTACTGTGCTCATTATGTTGGGATATAAAGATCAATTTATCATCTTTAGCTTGTCCTGCTTTATGTCTATCCCTTACTCTATGTACATTTTGTATCTCTTGATTAATAAGCACTGCAGGATACCCTCTATCTAGAAACTTTTTGCCCATTTCCTTAAACCTAATTTTTTTGATTTCTTGCTCACTGACAATTCTGTCCACCCTAATAAGTTGACTCCTAGGTAATGAGTCCTTTAACCTGTTGTTCTGGACTTCTTTGAGCTAAACAAAGATTTGTTTAGATTTTTCAGAAGTATAAAATTGGAATTGTTTTTTGGTAATAAACATATTGGCATAAATGACAACATGTTAAGTAAATCTGACAAATGCTGTGCTATCACCCCAAAAAGGTATAATCTATACAAAAAGAGTACATTTACACCTCAGGTACACAACAGCAGTCTAGACACATTTATGAAATTGGTTATGTCTGACATTAAAGAATTGGAAACAAAAGTAACCAAGGATAGAAAAAGGAAAAACTTGAATTTATCTAAGGTTGAACAAGAGGCCATTAACACTATTAAACAAAAAGATAATGAAATTATAATTAAAAGAGCGGACAAGGGCGGAGCCACCATAGTCCTAGATAAAGAGTATTACATAAATGAGATTCTGACACAGCTACAAGATACTGACACCTATCAGAAATTAGACACCAACCCTATTTTTAAGATCCAAAAAGAAATCAAACGTATTATAACCAATGCCATTAGAGCAGGTACCATTGACAAAAAAATGGGAGAATACTTATATAGAGAACATCCAAGAACCCCCATTTTTTATACTGTACCGAAAGTACATAAAAATATGCAAAGTCCTCCGGGGCGTCCCATAGTTTCCAATGTTGAATCTGTATTTTCTAATATTGCTGTTTTTTTGGATAAATTGCTGCAACCGTATGTAGAAAAAATGTCCTCATACATTAAGGATACAAGTGATTTTATCAGTAAATTATCCACATTAGAATTAGACTGCGCTAAATGCATAATTTACACACTAGATGTAAAGAGTTTATACACCTCAATAAAGCATGAGAGTGGCATTGGTATAATAAGACAAATGCTAATAACATCAGGAGAATATAATTTGCAACAAATTGATTTTTTTGAAGAATTACTGAGAGTGGTGTTATTCTATAATTATTTCATTTTCAGGGACTCTTGTTATATACAAAAGAAGGGAACGGCCATGGGGTCTAATGCTGCCCCATCATATGCCAACCTGTACATGAATTTTTTTGAAGAAAAATTTGTCTATAGCAACCAGCTCTTTCAGAAGTATGGCACCACCTGGTGGAGATTCATAGATGACATCTTTGGCATATGGTGGGGCAGGGACTCCCTGGTCCGCTTTGTGGATGAGATCAATCATGAGGTAGCAGGCCTGGAGTTCACTTTAAATTTAAGTGAAGAAAGGATGGTGTTTCTTGACACTGAGATATACAAAAAGGGTACTGAATTAAAAGTTGATATACATTGCAAAGAAACAGATCGCAATACCCTTTTAAGGTATGATAGCTTCCATAACAACAGGTTAAAGGACTCATTACCTAGGAGTCAACTTATTAGGGTGGACAGAATTGTCAGTGAGCAAGAAATCAAAAAAATTAGGTTTAAGGAAATGGGCAAAAAGTTTCTAGATAGAGGGTATCCTGCAGTGCTTATTAATCAAGAGATACAAAATGTACATAGAGTAAGGGATAGAGATAAAGCAGGACAAGCTAAAGATGATAAATTGATCTTTATATCCCAACATAATGAGCACAGTAATAAGATATCTAATATTATAAGAAGGCACTGGCACATCATCCAGGATTGTAATAAAGAAATAAAAGCATTGCAGAACAAACCTATTATGGCCCACAAGCATGTTAAAAATCTTGGAGACTTTCTAGTAAAATCAGACTTAGGATCTAAACGACCAAATAAAGAAAGGTATATCACTGAGAGGAATGTAGGTTGTTACCTATGCTTAGGGTGTAGTAATTGTAATTCGGTTATCAAGGGCAAGGAATTTGTACATCCTATAAATGGTCATAAATGTAAGTTGAAATCACATTACACATGTGAATCCACATATGTGGTATATATAATTAAATGCCCATGTGCCCGTATCTATGTAGGTGAAACGACCCAAAGCATGAGAAATAGACTCAATAAACATAAGTCAAATATTAGAAAGAAAGATGATAAGGCTCCAGTAGCTTGCCACTTTGTGGAATTTGGCCATCAAATTAGCCAGTTACGTTGGCAAATCATTGATCAAGTGGGAGTGCTCAGAGGAGGAGGTGACAGAGAAATGTTTCTGAAACAAAGAGAGGCATTTTGGATCCACAGGTTGGATTCCATGTACCCTAAGGGGTTAAACAGAGAATGGGATCCGTCGGTCTTCCTTTAAGCAAACTCACTTTTAAATCCCTTTCAGGCAGTATGATGTTAAACAACTTCTTGTTACAAGTCTGAGTTCCCCTCTACTTACTCTCTTGATTGTTGTATCATGAGTGTATTCCTAAGGTTTAGAGTTATAAATTTAAACAAAGTTATTTATAGTTTATGCAGGATAATTTTTATATCTCGTGCTCTGTAGGATTAAAATAAAGAGTTCATACATTGTAAAAAATAATAACAGTACTTTGTTTAAAGGCTTTAAAACGAGATGTAATTATATTTCTGTAATTATATTTCTGTAAGTGTACATATGCTTTTTACCTATGTTCTGTAATTTACCTGTTCTTAGTGTAAATACATTGTTTTTATTTATGTCTCTATTTGTGGATGGCAGAATCTACATACTTAAATCACAATTGTACATATGTTTAAATAAGAGATGAAAAGGTTAATCCAAGCACAAGGTGTGTTACCTTGGATCCTGAATGTGATTGGTTGACACTGCCTTTAAATTAAGAGACAGGTGCATTACTGTGTATGCATGATTAAGAGACTGCGGTCTCGAAACGTCGCATACCTGTCTTGTATGCTTTTAAACATTTAATAAAGAAGATTCCTTTTACTTCACTGGTGCTGTGGACAGTTTTGTTTGTTATACATTGTGGAGCTGGAGGTCGCCAGCTCGACCAATTTGCATCAAAGCCTAGGAAGGCATTGCCCTGTGCCGGTCTCATCTCACAGTGCTGTACATATACGGATGAGGCACACAGACAACTTAATAATCCAGATAAATATTTTCACCTAACCTCCGATCCTACTAAATTATATCAGGAGGAAATAAAATCTCTACTTGATGATGGCCTTGAAGAAGGCTTTATTGACACGATGACACATGACTATCTACTAATTGAACATCCTGTGGTACCGATTTTTCATTTATTCCCCAAGGTACACAAATCAATTCTGAATGTACAGGGACGTCCCATAGTTAGCGGCATCTTTCCCAATGGCTTGACACTATACTTAATCCTTTTGTTTTGTCATTAATGAGCTACCTAAGAGACACAAAACATGTCATTAAACTTATGGAACCCTTGAATTGGGATAAACAAAACTACCTATGGGTCACAATAGATGTAGTAGCCCTGTACTCTGCAATTCCACACAGTGAGGGATTAAACACCATAAAATTCTTTCTGTCTAAATTTTCAAACTACACTAAGGAATTTATGGACTTTGTTCCAAGAGTAGTAGAGTTTATGCTAACTCATAACTATTTTAAATTTGACGGGGAATTTTATCTCCAGAGGTGTGGGTCAGCAATGGTGGCAAAATTTGCCCCCTCATACGCCAACCTTTTTATGGGTTGGTGGGAGCTGTCCCACATCTATGGAGATGAAAACCCTCACAAAGACTATATAGCGTTTTACAAGCGCTATATAGATGATTTGATACTTATATGGAAAGGGCCTGAAAACAAATTGGATGAATTTCTTGAACACATAAACAATAACACGGTGGGACTTAAATTCACTTCAGAAAGAGACAAAGAATTCATTAAAGGGACACTGTACCCAAAAATTTTCTTTCGTGATTCAGATAGAGCATGACATTTTAAGCAACTTTCTAATTTACTCCTATTATCAAATTTTCTTCATTATCTTGGTATCTTTATTTGAAATGCAAGAATGTAAGTTTAGATGCCGGCCCATTTTTGGTGAACAACCTGGGTTGTCCTTGCTGATTGGTGGATACATTCATCCACCAATAAAAAAAGTGCTGTCCAGAGTACTGAAACAAAAAAAAGCTTAGATGCCTTCTTTTTCAAATAATGATAGCAAGAGAACAAAGAAAAATTGATAATAGGAGTAAATTAGAAAGTTGCTTAAAATTGCATGCTCTTTCTGAATTACAAAAGAAAAAATTTGGGTTCAGTGTCCCTTTAACTATCTTGATCTCACTTTAAAAATTGATGAAGGAGGGAAAATTATTTGTGATGTTTATAGAAAACCGATTACTAAAAACACATTGCTCCATGCTACTAGTTGCCACCCTAAACACGTTCCCTTTGCGGTAGCAAAAGGTCAGCTAATAAGAGTGAAGAGAAATTGCACATTAGATAAGAACTATAATATACAAAGTCAAGCAATGAGAACAAATTTAAAAGACAGGGGCTACTCCAAACATGTTATAAACAGAGCTCAACATCAAGTAGATCAGATTGACAGAGGCGTACTTTTATCTAATAAAGAAAAAAACAAAGAAGATCTCACAAAAGTCACATTTGTAACAGACTTTAGCACAGACTATAACGCTATATGCAACATTGTGAAAAAACACTTTTAGACTACTAGCTAACTAAATGTGTCAACAATGGACTACGCTGCTCATATAGAAAGTATAAAACACTAGGCAATATTCTTTCTCCTTCACAACTACCACAGGCGACACAATACAATCAAGGGTCTTGGTTGACACATAAGGGAATGTATAGGTGTGGGAGAACAAAATGTAGACCTTGTGACTTTGGAATATTTGCTGATAATTTTATATCATCAGTGACAAAAGAGAGATATCAAATTGAGAAATGTTTAAACTGTACATCGACCTACATTATCTATGTCATTACATGCATAGATTGTCACCTACAATATGTAGGGTTAACAACAAATGACGCTAATACCAGAATTAGGAATCATTTATCTACTATCACTAAGGGGGAGGCAAGCACTCCTCTAGTACAACACTTCAAAAGAATCCATCACAAACGGATTGATTCTTTAAGATGGCAGATAATTGAACAGGTCAATCCACCTCCTAGAGGAGGAGATAGAAACCAAATTTTAGGAAAAAGAGAGATGTTTTGGATTTTCAAGTTGGAGACTAGAGTCCCCACAGGCCTTAATTCAGAATACGATTTGATCAATTACTGGAAATAGGATAGATATCAGTTATAGTAGCATATACAGAACAATCAACAACCTTTATGTATACAGAAGAACATACACTGTATAATAAATAATTTTTATGTATATAGAAAAACATTTACTATCTGAACATTGTGGCCCTTTTGAAACATTAACATCTCATGAGAACTAGGTTCCATTGTCACTGAAGAATCACTGTAAATGATTATAAATAGTTGAGTCACTGAAGAACGATTATATATAGTGGAGTCTTTAATTCCTTATATATATATATTTTAGTCTATCACCATTATTATCATTATTTAGTTATGGATAGACTATTTTAGTATACTGAATATTGCATGCATGTATATTTTTATGCTGCTGTTCAATATTAAATATATATATGTATATACATGGGTAGTTGTCAAGATTAATACATAAATGAAGACACTCTTAGTATATATGGTTGTTTCTTCTTTTTACTAGTGGGAAGATTTAGTCTCTTCACTATTCATTTCCACACCTCCTTTTTCATAATCATTTACATAATAGAACATCTCCATTGGTAGATATTTTAATTTATATATGATGTAATTGTAGGTTGATACTCTGCATGCTTTGAAATCCATATGGATAAATGTGGGGAATAAATTATTTTAACTCATAGAAATACAATATAGTTTTCATATAAGCATGAATACACATATATTCATTATATTACATTATATATCTTCCCAATTCAATATTGAATGTGCACATATAAATATTTAGAAGTCTGGTACGGTGCACCTGTGAGAGATATATTTTTATATACTATTATATATTTTCTACTACCATTGCTGTTTTTACAGTTTAACGACTCTATTCAAGTATATCAATTTAGGGGAATGTTTCTTTAAACAAATATGATGATGTGGTATATTTTTTCCATCTATTGATACACAGGCACTATGTCAGTAATAGCACTGTTATGAGAGGGGTAATTAATTAATTATTAGTCCACACTTGTGTGACCGCAACACACCTTTGTTTGCAGGTATCCAATAGGATTATTTGCTAACCAATTGAGAATGAGCTCTGCTTTTAAATATTTTTACTGCAGATGCATTGATTAGCTACGATTACGGCCGCTGGCCGAAACATGTCAGCATTTCAATGCTCATTTGTGCTGTGAACCCTTGCTGTAACCTCCTTGGTTATTTTAAACCCTATGTGGGAAGAAACTGTTTTTATTATTTAAAGACTACGATACCTTTTGGTCCCTGCAAAACTTCTATGTATATATATATATATAGTATATATATATATATATATATATATATATACATGTGTATTTATATGTGTATATATGTATTTACAGATATATACACATATAAACACATAATTACATATGTACACATAGAGTATATAGACACATATTTATAAGTGCATTTGTGCCCTTTTGGAGTCAAGTAGATGAAAATATTTAAAAGTATATTTATGCAATATTCATATTTAATTAAGTGTTATAGGGTGTATTTGCTATAAATATTTCATATTCCAATGTTCTGCACATAGCAGAATATGTTCTATTTATTTATAAATAGATATTCATATATATATATATATATATATATATATATATATATATATATATCGGTATATATATATACCTATATATAATTATCTATATATATAGGTATAGATAAAGATTGTACCAAAAAAAGATTAGATATATGTAGAAATATTTATTTATAAATAAATAGAACATATTCTTTTATGTGAAGAACATTGGAATGTGAAATATTCATATTTTCATGTCAAGTTAGCGCACATGAGAATATGCAATCAGGTTTGCACGAGAGTGGGGTGCATGTAATATTCTAAGTTCGGCTTTTTGTGCTCGTTGGTTAGCGTGTGATTGAAAACAGTTTACTTTCAACTCCTAATACGAGCGCAACCTGATGTGCGCAAAAAGCTCTCCAATGTACCTTAACTTTCTCTATTCCCAACCACAGAAAGCTTTCTTTTTTAAAAAATTGACAATTATTACAATGTACCGGTATTCCATGATCATCATGGGCTTTATCTATTTTATTGAAATGTTCTAGTATCCTTGTCTTTAGAAATCGTGAAGTTTGCCCTAAGTACTGACTCTTGCACCCACATTGTAACAGGTATATCACATTTTTCGTTTTGCACGTAATAAACTCTTTTATTTCATAAACCTTCCCAGTAACCGTAGAGGTAAATATTTTGTTTGTTCTTTTAGTATAGTTACATCATTTGCACCTCCCACATGTATAGAATCCCATTAGATCATTCATTTGGATCTTATGGATTTGGATTTTATGAAATAAAAAGAGTTTATTACGTGAATTTAGATAAATTATATATGACCTCTTATATGTGCTAATTAGATATGTGTTATATTTTTGTAGAATAACTTTTAAATTGGTTTTTATGTTTTTTACAATATCGGGTGTAAATCTGACCTTAACCAATATCGTTCATGACTGTGTATTTAAGGCCGCCTGCGATGCGGTATTGTATATGACTTGTTTGTAAGCCATACTATGTTTTAACTGCTCTTGAGAAAGACGGTATACCCGTTGAAATGCGTTGAGCCAAATAAAATGACATCTTTGATTTAAAGAAATTGTTTTTTTTCTTTCCTGACCGTTCGTAGAGTCACTTGTGGAGCCGTTTTTCTAATGCCATTCTGTGAGTATTTTACACTACGCCAATGTGATATTCTCTAAACAGATACAGCTCTTTTGGAGGAATTGTGGAACACAGAGAGGAACCTTCTGAAAACCCCTATGAACCAGCGCCTCTTTCAGCAACCTATACTCATAAATCTGGATTTGCACTAATCTTTGTGTGTTGAACTATTAGACAAATACCATTTGTTCCAAAAAGAGCCAAACGCTGCTACCAGCAGACATATATATGTAAGGCCTCTTAAAGTCAAACAGCCTTGATTAATTGATTATGGTTCTCAACTGATGATTTGCACTTCAAATAATGTATATGTTACACATCCAAACTATCAAACACTATTAAAGGAGTATTTGAATATTGGTGGTTATGTGGAGTTGATTTAGTTTAATTTTCTACTCTCCAACATTTGAGGAGGAGGAAGAAAATCTATACAAGAAATAGAATGAGAGGAAAGAAAAACTTTCTTAAGGACAAAAGTGGTACTGCAGCTTAATATGGCTTCTGTCCATATAAGTGGGATACAAGTTTGTAATATAAATCACCTCAGCAACAGTCTATTTTTTTGTAGTGTAATTTTGTATCACCTTCTCCTCTGATAACAAGTAATGTCAACCCTTGAAGTAATGTCACTAGTTTTTTAGTTATCAAGAATCAGGAGTTAAATCAGTATCCACAAAGATGTTATTCTCTAAAGTACCTTACAGAGGACTTAACCTCCGAATGTCTCTGACGGCTTAGCTGATCCTATTCGGTACTTCAGGAGAGATTGTGTCCTTAAGTAGAGAAGATACTCCTCAGTTCTAGTCTCAGGCTCGGGAAGCGTGTCAGACAGCAGCCGGTCTAATTCGGCAAGTGAGAAAGTTGCGTGAGTTACGGCAGGAGGAGAATCGTAGGAGACGTCAGTTGAGTGACAGGAGAAACACTGTGACATAACGGATCTCCGTGCTTTGTTAACAAAGTTAAAGCGTTATGATAAACAGTAAGTTTGTTTCACTATTCCAAGTAATTATCAATGTATCCTATTAATGTACCTTACTTGTGGCCACAGTAGGTAGACTTAACAGTTGACGACTGACAGCCGTGAAAGTTGTAATCCATTCTCCTTAAAGCGGTCTTGTTGCAGGAACAGAGTCTGTGGAATAAAACTGAGAGGTAGATTTGTAAAGGTAACAAACTTGAAACAGTATTCAAAGTTCTTTCACACAAACAGGATATGCCCTTAGGTAAGGAAGAATTGGTTTTTAGAAGACTGGAAAGCTTAGGGAGTAGCTTGCTGCTTGCTTGCAGAAAACACAATACTAAGCACTGAGCTTAGCAGGCGGGAAGTATTTAAAGGAACAGTATGTAAGTGATTGGTGATCCACTTAAAGCAACAGACACCACTACTGAGAGATCCTGACAGGACCCCCTCCTCAAGCAAGCTGATCCTCAGCTTGAGGTCGTGGACGATCCGGATTCTGCCGATGGAATCTAGCAACAAGTTTAGGAGCGTTGAGATTAGTGGCTGGTTCCCAGCTATCCTCCTCAATGGAGAAGTTCTTCCAGCGAACTAGGTATTGAAGCTCGTGCTTGCAAAATCTTGAATCCAATATAGAATGGACTTCATAAATATCTGGATCAAATTCTGTAACTGTAGGTGGTAAAACAGTGATTCTTGATCTTGTTGGTATATATGGTTTCAGAAGAGATACATGAAACGTAGGGTGGACCTTCATGGTTGAAGGTAGAGTAAGAGTGACTGAGTTGGCATTAACAATTCTAGAAATAGGAAACGGACCAATGAATCGATGGGAGAGCTTTTTGCTAGGTACATGCAGTTTGAGATTCCTGGTTGATAACCAGACTTTATCTCCAACTAGGTAAGTAGGTGGTTTCCTTCTCCTTAAATCAAAAAATCGTTTCTGGGTGGCTTGAGCTTTTGTGATGTTTTCTTTTAAGAAGTTGAATGTTTCCAACATTGAATTATTGAGTTCATCTACTAGAGGGAAACTCGAAGCGCTTGAAGGTTGAGAGTCAAAGCTGGGATGGAACCCATAATTTGCATAGAAAGGTGAAACTTTTGTAGTTGAGCTAGTTAAGTTATTATAAGCAAACTCCGCTAATGACAGGTATTTGAGCCAATCGTTTTGTTGGAAGGAACAGAAACATCTTAAATATTCATCCAGCCACTGGTTGAGTCTCTCTGCCTGTCCATTGGTCTGTGGGTGAAACGCTGTACTAAAACGGTGGTCAAATTTCAAGGCTTTTCCAAAAGTGTGAGGTGAATTGTGATCCACGATCGCATATGACCACTGATGGTACTCCATGATATTTAACCACATTATCTATGAATAAGGAAGCAGTTTCACTTGATGATGGTACCTTGTGATAAGGTATGAAATGAGCCATTTTCGTCAGGGTATCAATGACTACAAGAATGGTAGTTTGGTTTTTTGATGGGGGTAGATCGACTATGAAGTCCATCCCTAGTTGTTGCTAAGGTCTGTCTGGGATTGGTAAGGACATCAATAATCCATAGGGTGATTTTTTTCTCATTCTTTGAGGTTTGACGTACAACACAAGTTTTTATATATTCATTAATAGTCGTTCTCATGTTGTGCCAATAGTATTTCCGTTTTATTAGGTCTAAAGTTCGTTTACTTCCTGGATGTCCAGCCATAGGTGAGTCATGATATTGTTCAAGTATTTTATCTCTTTGATTCTCAGGAAGGAAAACCCTATTAGAAGTTGATGGAAGAGTTGTCAGTGTTGAAAGGACATTGACGTTCTTTGGGTCTTGGATAAACCTCTCTGCTGGAATAATAGAAAGTGGAGAAACTTTTTCTGTGGAGGACCTAACGTATCTTGATAGAGCATCTGCCTTCCCATTCTTTATAGCTGGTCTATAGACGATATGGAAGTCAAATCTTGAAAAGTAGAGAGACCAACGAACCTGTCTTGCGGACAAGGTTTTGTTATTTTGCAGAAATTGGAGATTTTTATGATCCGTGTAAATGGTGATTGGATGTTTGGCTCCCTCTAGAATGTGCCTCCAGAACTCAAGTGCTCTACGTATAGCCAGCAGTTCTTTGTCCCCAATCGTATAGTTTAATTCGGCGGATGACATTGATTTGGAATAATAAGATATAGGATACAGTGGTTCATTCAGAGCCTTTTGTTGAGACAGGACTGCCCCTATGGCGAAATCCGAAGAATCGACTTCGAGTATGTAACGCTGATTGATATCAGGATATTGTAGGATGGGGCAGTAGTAAAACGTTCTTTAAGGGTGTTAAAGGCATTAATGGCCTTGGAATCCCAAGTAAATGTTTTGTTGATACTGGTGAGCTGAGTAAGTGGTTTTACTATAGCGGAGAAATTTCGGATGAATTTACGGTAGTAGTTTGAAAACCCCAAAAATCGTTGTACTTCCTTTCTATTTTTTGGGGTAGGCCAGTTTTTCACAGCATCTACCTTTTCTGATTGCATTTGTATACCTTCAGGTGATATTGTATATCCAAGAAAGGATATAGTCGTTTGGTGAAAGGAACACTTTTCAGGTTTTGCATATAACTTGTGAATCCTTAAGCGAGATAAAACCCACCTCACATGTTTAATGTGGTCTTCCATTGTATCAGAGTATATGAGAATGTCGTCGAGGTAAATAACCACGCACACATCCAGCAAATCTCTGAAGATATCGTTTATAAAATGCTGGAATGTGGCGGGCGCGTTCGTCAACCCAAATGGCATAACCAGGTATTCGAATAACCCGTACCTCGTCCTGAAGGCTGTGAGCCATTCATGTCCTTCCTTGATGCGGATGAGGTTATAAGCCCCCCTTAAGTCCAATTTAGTGAAAATTGTAGCAGTGGATAATCTTTCGATCATCTCAGGAATCAATGGTAGGGGATACCTGTTTTTTATGGTTTGTTTGTTTAGTTCTCTGTAATCTATTATCGGTCGAAGAGTGGAATCCTTATTTGTAACGAAAAACATTCCCGCACCAGCGGGGGATGTTGATGGCCTGATGAAGCCTTTTTTGAGATTATCCTGTAAATAGTTTTTTAAGTGATTGAGTTCGGGTTGACTCATGGGATATAAATGCCCAACAGGTATGGATGCCCCTGGTACAAGTTGGATAGGACAATCGTATATTCGATGAGGTGGTAAATTTTCAGCTTCAACTTTACTGAATACGTCTTCAAAATCCTTGTAATGTGAAGGAATAGAATCATTCTGTGGAGAGGAATGCAGAATAAAACGGTTAGGAAAACAGGTAGTGGCGCAATAATTAGAATTGAATTGTAATTGTAAAGAGCTCCAGTTTATGGAAGGATTATGTAACTGTAACCAGTTTACCCCCAAGATAACGGGAAAGTGAGGAGAGGGAATCATATCAAAAGATATGTGTTCTGTGTGACCGTTACTTGCAACTACTAGCAAATGAATAGTGTGGTGTGTAATGGGACCAAACTCTATAGTGGACCCATCAATAACTTGAACAGAGACAGGAGATGGTTTTGAAATAATGGGAATTTTATTTGATTGAACAATACTGATATCCATGAAATTTCCCACGGCTCCAGAATCCAGAATAGCACTGGTCTTCAATATTTTAAGGTCCCACTGTAAAACAAGAGATAGTTTGCAGTAAGGTTGGGATTCATCAGTAACACATGATGTGTTAAAACAGATAGACTTACTCTTTTTGTTTCTTTGGAGGATAGGACATTCTTGAACTATATGCTTGGAACTGGCACAGTACATGCAGAGATGGTTATTTTTTCTTCGGATCCTTTCCTCTTGCGATAACGGTCCACGTATCATACCTATCTCCATAGGTGTAGAGGTTGAGCTGGGAGATGCGGTTTGAGGATTAAAAGCTTCTGCTTTAAATCTTGGTTGGAACTCTGGGTTAACCAGTTCAGCTTTCCTTTCGCGGAGACGTCTATCAATACGCGTGGATAATCTCATTAAAGCATCTAGGGTGTTGGGGAGTTCCACTCTTGATAATTAGTCTTTGATATTTTCGGCTAAACCAAGGCGGAATTGATTCCTTAATGATATTGCACTCCATGAGGAATCTGAAGAATATAACTTAAATTCAGTTATATAATCTTCTACGGGTTTTTTCCCTTGTTTCAGATTCCTCATTTTGTACTCAGCTGTAAGTTGCATGTCTGAATCCTGATATAGTTCATCCATGGCTTCAAAGAAGTTAGTTAAAGAACCTAGAAGGGGATCCTCTGTCTCACACAGGTGATCCGCCCAAATCCTAGGTTCTAATCTCAAGAAGGATATTGTAGTCAACACCTTCACCCTTTCAGTGGAATAAGTTAGGGGTTTCAGGGAGTAAAGCAAATGACATGCGTTCTTGAAATGTCTATATGCCCTCCTATCTCCTGAGAATGGCTCCGGCATAGACACCTGGGGTTCTGGAGTATGATCTGACTTACTTTTTATAGAGTCTTTTATGACATCTTTTAAAGCTCTATTTTCACTTTGCAGATCACGTATTGCTTGTCCCATTAAATCAACTTTTTGAGATAGGTTATAAACTATCTGAGGCAAATCACCAGGCTCCATTTTATTATGGCTTAGTATTATGTTAAACAGCCTTGATTAATTGATTATGGTTCTCAACTGATGATTTGCACTTCAAATAATTTATATGTTACACATCCAAACTATCAAACACTATTAAAGGAGTATTTGAATATTGGTGGTTGTGTGGAGTTGATTTAGTTTAATGTTCTACTCTCCAACATTTGAGGAGGAGGAAGAAAATCTATACAAGAAATAGAATGAGAGGAAAGAAAAACTTTCTTAAGGACAAAAGTGGTACTGCAGCTTAATATGGCTTCTGTCCATATAAGTGGGATACAAGTTAGTAATATAAATCACCTCAGCAACAGTCTATTTTTTTGTAGTGTAATTTTGTATCACCTTCTCCTCTGATAACAAGTAATGTCAACGCTTGAAGTAATGTCACTAGTTTTTTAGTTATCAAGAATCAGGAGTTAAATCAGTATCCACAAAGATGTTATTCTCTAAAGTACCTTACAGAGGACTTAACCTCCGAATGTCTCTGACGGCTTAGCTGATCCTATTCGGTACTTCAGGAGAGATTGTGTCCTTAAGTAGAGAAGATACTCCTCAGTTCTAGTCTCAGGCTCGGGAAGCGTGTCAGACAGCAGCCGGTCTAATTCGGCAAGTGAGAAAGTTGCGTGAGTTACGGCAGGAGGAGAATCGTAGGAGACGTCAGTTGAGTGACAGGAGAAACACTGTGACGTAACGGATCTCCGTGCTTTGTAAACAAAGTTAAAGCGTTATGATAAACAGTAAGTTTGTTTCACTATTCCAAGTAATTATCAATGTATCCTATTAATGTACCTTACTTGTGGCCACAGTAGGTAGACTTAACAGTTGACGACTGACAGCAGTGAAAGTTGTAATCCGTTCTCCTTAAAGCGGTCTTGTTGAACAGAGTCTGTGGAATAAAACTGAGAGGTAGATTTGTAAAGGTAACAAACTTGAAACAGTATTCGAAGTTCTTTCACACAAACAGGATATGTCCTTAGGTAAGGAAGAATTGGTTTTTAGAAGACTGGAAAGCTTAGGGAGTAGCTTGCTGCTTGCTTGCAGAAAACACAATACTAAGCACTGAGCTTAGCAGGCGGGAAGTATTTAAAGGAACAGTATGTAAGTGATTGGTGATCCACTTAAAGCAACAGACACCACTACTGAGAGATCCTGACAATATAGCACTAGTTTATACAAAAGAATGCTGAATAGCCAAACATTATTGTGCCTAGTTACAAAGCAGTACATCTCTACTCTACAACAACTCACCTAGTCTGAGCACATAAATGCAGTTGTTCTACTAGCACCAAATAATATATTCCTATTACTGTACTGTGCCAACACAGTGTTCAAGCTAATGTAAATCACAATTATGGAAACCATGATTTTCGTGACTTCTGTTTTTGTTATTTGAAAAAAAATATTGGTCACAAACAAACAAGATGGAATGGCAGATGGTTATAAATACTAACCACGATACAATTTCTTTAAAATAAACAGAGAACTGTAACTTACAATCACAAAAAAGTAACTATTTTATTTTAATTACAGGAACAGTCTACACTAAAATTGTTATTGTTTAAAACGATAGATAATGCATTTACTACCCATTCCCCAGCTTTGCACAACCAACATTGTTATATTAATATACTTTATAACCTCTAAACCTCTACATTTCTGCCTGTTTCTAAGCCACTACAGACAGCCCACTAATCACATGCTTTTTTATTTGCTTTTCACCACAGGATACTGCTACTTCATGTGGGCCTTAGAGATAACATTGTGTTCATGCACGAGGAGTTATTTAAGATCAAGCACAACACAGTACTAAATGCAAGCCAATAGATAATAAATTAAAAGTTATGTGATCAGGGGGCTGTCAGAAGATGCTTAGATACAAGGTAATCACAGAGGTAAAAAGTATATTAATATAACGGTGTTGGTTATGCAAAACTGGGGAATGGGTAATAAAGGAATAATCTATCTTTTAAAACAATAAAAAGTCTATTGTAGACTGTCCCTTTAATAAAAAAAAATGGATTTCAGAATAATTCTAGAATTTCGGATTTGGGGATTTGTACCTGTATCAAATGGAATATGTGTGATTACCATCTTGACCAGTAGGTGGCGATATAGTAAGGTTCAGCCACCATTTACTGTGTATTAATAATGATGCAATCATATAATTTCCATACTGCATCCTCACAGCCCCTAAACATAGCCAGTTCTATAACCATCCATTTTATAGATTGGGTAGAATCTGGCAAGTAGTATTTTTCTATGCAATAGTTTTTATATTTTCCTAATTATCCATTTTAGAGATTGGGTAACAAGTATGAATTGGCTAGTAATATTTTCTTTTCAATAACTGTAATAATATTACATACAAATGTACATTATATTGTTTTATGTGGAACATGTGAATTCATACAAATCGTTAATTTTACAACATAATTGCTTGGTTTTATTTATTTTATATAGCAAATAATAGGAGTCTGCAAAACCATAAATTCATTATATATGCAGGCAACAATTTGCCTTGGTCTCATCTAAAATTTAAGCTTTACGCGTTACATATGAATGTTTTGTTGTAGACGTTTATTGTCATTATACATAATTATCTGTTTTACACATTTACTACCAGACTGCTAGAAGGTATTTGAATGTGAAAAGAGAAAGCTTATGAATACAAATGAGAAGAAGTGCAATTTATAAAGAAAAACAAAGAAAAAACAGACCTTGAATGTAAGTGGATTACACATTTGAAAATCTTGAAATAGAAAGCAAAGAGTCTTAAGGGCTCAATTGAAACTGAAAATAATTATAATTAAAATAAGAAAGTTTTTTTTCCATTCATAGCATTTGTACATACATTATATTCCATGAAGGAAATGGAAAATATATTGTACCATTTAGTTACTCCCTCAAATATACTGACAATAATCTTATACATGTGCACAAAGTAGCTAATTAGCCCATCTATGCTTATTCTCAGACCTACCTTTCCTTTCCATTTAATCAAGCCAGAGCTTTAAGCTGGAAAATAAATTAAACCAACTCTAGCCTCTTCATGAAGTATATTACCCCTACTAGTTCACCTATTTAAAAAAAAAAAAAAAAAAAAAGAGTACGGGATAACCTAATCCTCTATTCATAGCACATAGTACATCCTTGGCCAGAAGGAGGCTAAATTGATTTTTTCTATTGGAGTACCAGGGTTTTTCTAGGACATGTATTTGTGTAACAGTGTTGGTTGCTACACATTCTAGTGTAACCTTTTCTTTGCACATCAGTAGTGGTATAAAAAGATTATAGTAATAAGTCAATATATATTTCTACAAATTGAAGATAATATTTGTGTATACCAAATATGTATAAAAGTTTGCAAGAAGCACTTTACTATTGCTAGGGATTATAGGGTTGAATACAGTGAATGTGAATTAAAATAAAATATAGTTCTTCTAAAAAAAATTTTTTTTGTTAAATCAAATTTTAATAAGCAAGATTATAAACAGTGTGTTTTCCCCCATAAACTCTATAGTAAAAAGAAATGGATATCCTCATATGAATAAGGACCTTTAGATTTAGTTATGTAAACATAATGTTTAATTAGGCATAATAAAACAACTTTGCAATATACTTTAACACCCCTTAATGACTGACGTACCCTGTAGGTCAAATGGTCGTTAAGGGATTTCCTAGCACAGCATTGCCGGAAGCAGCGTAACTGTGCAATCGCTGCATACCTCACTTCTGGACACAAGCGGATTTAGTGCTTCAAGACATTAGTTTTTGCAAGAATGAAAGAAAACAATGAAAATGGTATTTCATTTTATTCTTTGCTTTACCAAAAATTAAATGTCTGAAAAAAAAAATGCTTTATTTTCTTTTAAAATTTTCATTTTTGGTTGGTGAATGCTGTTTTATATGAAACAAGCAGGCATTGTATCCAATAAGTGCAAACCAGGAAGGAGCAGCGCTCTAAGGCTGTCAGTGGAAGCATGTGACGTTATCTAGCCAACCAGCATTCTCAGGAGTAGGGATGGAAGTGAAAGCACAATTTTTAACTTATTGCAGAGCTGCTCAAAGGCTCATATCTGTGGATGAACTGGAGGAGGCTATGAACAGATACATTCAGTGTTTTTTCACAGTAGCAGCATAGCAATGCTGGTGGTACTGCTACTTTTTTAAGTGGGTCAGTCACACATAATGTTTATGTAACGTTGGCCAAAGGTTGTGATCCAAACAATCAAAACAGAGTGCCAACAGCCACTGATGTTCTTTTGGTTCCTATTGTAGCAGCTAGGGAAGGGAAGGAAAGGCTCTGCAGCTGCGTTGTTTTTTTTTTCCCAGACAAAGTCATATTTAGTTGTCACTCAAGAGGAAAATACTATTTGGCAGACTTAGAACTCTGTGATCAAATGATAAAAAAAAAAGTAAATGTAGAGTGAGCAGTGGAGAACTTATTTATGGGGACCTGATCAGTGATCATAGGCCCTCAACAACTTTACTTACTAAACACAGAGATTATTAATTTGCATTTTTTTTTAATTAAAATAAATGGTTGCTGCCGGCAGAAACTATTTTAAAATAGTATAAAAAAAATAACAGCACAGTTTCAGAACAAACAGACTCAAACTGGGAAAGTAAAACTTATACTGCAAAGCCAGCAGACAAAATTAATTTTTAAAATTAAAGTAGGCATGTGAGAGTGAGAGTGTGTGTGCGGTTAGTAAAAATGGTAGTTGGTTAACACAATACCATGGTGTTACTGACACTGCAAGAGTAAAACCACTTTGCGCAAATTAAACCGACAAGTATGTGTGGTAATGGGGTTGTGTGGACACAGTAAAATGGTTGACGCAATAACATGGTGTTACTGACACCGCATGAGTAACCCAGAAAAGTGGAAAACAGCATACCTTTTGCAGGGGCACGGAGTCACAGAATTTTCAAGTCCTTACCAATATTTCTCAAACATGAAGACTCCAGCCTCCAAATCTCTTTTAAAAAACCTTTATTGTTGCATTTGTTGGGTTGAAAACAGAAAGAACAAAGTTTCAAGCCTGCAATAGGCCCTTAGATACATAACTAAGAGCCTATTGCAGACATGAAACATTGTTCTGTTTTGGACCCAACAAATGCAACAATAAAGGTCTTTTAAAAGAGATTTGGAGGCTGGAGTCTACATGTATGAGAAATACCACATGAGTAACACAACAATTTGCTTGTCAACCGACAAGTATGTGTGGTGTGGAAAATGAGTGTGTATATGTATGTATGTGACTGTGTACTGTGTTGTATTTGTTCTTTGTTTTTATCATTTGTAACCTAAATAGAAAGTAAAAGAGCAACTTGAGTTCTATATATAATAAAAATAATAGAAGGAAATTGGAAAGTTGTTTAAATGTGTATGTTGTATCTAAAGAATCATAAAAGAAAAAAAAATTGGATTTCACTATGAAACCCAAATATTTTCTTTAATGATTCAGATAGACCAGGGGTCAGCAACCTTGGCTCTCCTGATGTTTTGGAATTACATTTCCCATGATGCCTATACAGCCTAAAGAATGTCTTAGCATCATGGTAAATGTAGTTCCAAAACATCTGGAGAGGCAAGGTTGCTGACCCCTGAAATAGACCATAAATTTGTAAGCAACTTTTTATTTTATTTCTATTAACAATTTTGCTTCATTATCTTGGTATCCTTTGTTGAAGGTAAAGCAATACACTACTTTGAGGGAGCTAGCTGAACACATTGTTAAGCCATAATTCAACAAGAACTATACAAATGGCTCTATAGGGGGCACTTAATGATAGAATACATAAAATATACAAGGTGAAACAAAGTATATACAGATAATGATACACAACAATAATCCTAGTCACAGGATATACTGAACTCCCATATATTAACAGTTCATCAGGGGTTAAAGCTTCTGGACTCCCATGTATTGTCAGTTCATCAGGGGTTAAAGCCTCTGGACTCCCATGTATTGTCAGTTCATCAGGGGTTAAAGCTTCTGGACTCCCATGTATTGTCAGTTCATCAGGGGGTTACATTTCCTATAGCAATTTTAGGATTACAGTGGCTGCACTCCTCTTAACATGAATGTAGTGAAATAAAACAACAGCATCTAGCAGAGACGTAACTAGAAACTACAGGGCCCAGGTGCAAGAATCTAAGAAGGCCCCCCCCCCCCCCCCAAAAAAAAAATGTGAATTTGATACATATCTTTATTTTTAAACATTTAACACAGAAAAAAAATGTGAATCAGATTACGTCTGCAAAAGGAGGTACCCTGTGCCCACAGTCTGTGAGATGGTCTGACCCCCTATTACTGTATATAGTGACACTGTTTAACCCACCAGTACTATATATAGTGAGTTAGTGACACAGTCTATAATCTGCCGGTGAGATGGCTGGCCTGACCCTACCCACCCCAGTACTTTATAGAGTGACCACAGTAGTCTGTGACATGGTCCAGCCCCCCGTACTGTATATAGTGGTACTGTATAGTGACACTGTTTACCCCCGCCCCCCCCATGCTGTAGTAACAAGATCTGTAATTTGCTGGTTCCACAAACATACACACACACACATACATGCATAAATACACACACAGTCACATACATACACACATACACATAAACACCAATGGGTAAAACAGAAACACTAACCCCTGTAGTCAGAGACAGAGACACTAATGAAGCATCACGTCACACTCACATGATATCAGTGCAGGCAGTGGCAGGTCAATGTTCTTTATTGGATTTTTTTTTTTTTTTAAGCTGGGCCCCCACGCTCGGGGACCTGGTCGCAGCTGCGAACTCTGCCCCCCTGTAGTCTTGCCCCTGGTATCTAGCAAATATAAGAGAGGTGCCTCATGTGTGTATCAGTCACCAAATAGACACATCAGATAGAAAATATCAAACACAGGGTACTCACATTTTTATAGAGCACCCTTATGTGCTAGTAGACGCAGCCTAGCAGTATAAAGGTGTGTCAGCTCACCTCCTGCTGACAGCTGCACGTAGTCCAGGGACAGCTCAAACACACTCACAGTGATGAACCAAACAGTAGGCCCAACACATATGTGCACCTGGCAATTAGGGCTTGTAAACACTGTCGCAGTTTAAAAACTGATTTATTAAAACCATATAAAATTCAAACAATACAATGTTAAAAGCTGGTGGGTAAACTTCAGAGTATGATTCAGTTGTAGCAATCAGAGAATTATCACAGCAAAATACAAACTTGTAATTTAGATTGAGTTCAGAATTTTCAAAATAGCGGTGCCCAGGAAACAAAGCAGGAAAGGTATGGTTACTTGCGGTAAGTAGAAATCAGGCTTTAGTAGACAGGTAAGCCATGACTTGAATATCTCTAGGAAAGAAATGCTGGAAACAAATACAGGAATCTGTATATCCGGAACAAACTTTAAAGCTAGTACCAAGAACAATAGACCTGAGTATAGCTAAATAGAGACTTAGAGAATCAGTTGCATGAATAATTAATTAGGCAGGTAGGTTCCAGTAGTAGAATCTATGCAGACAACGCCCCAAACAGCTTGACTGATAGAAGTAGAGAAGGCAGTCTTAAAGAGACAGTGATAGCAGGTTGGCATACATGACAGAGGCATATATGTGTAGCCACCAATCATCACTCCCTTCCTGCTTCTGAGCCTTAGCCTACCTGTAGGTAAGTTTTTCAACAAAAGATACTGAGAAAAAGAAATATATTAGATAAAATTAATAAATTGAAAAGTTGCTAGTACATGTGAATCATGAATTAAAAAAAAATGTTTCATGTCCCTTTAAGACTAGACAATTTCAGCATAGTAAGTATACAAGTAGTCACTGTACCTTTAAGTAAACTTTTTTGTTTTACCAAAAATGCAGTGCACAAAAATTAGATGTATCATCAATCATGAATGACATTTTTGGGGTTTCCTGACACTTTAATAATTAAATAAAATGACAAAATTAAAGCTTATCTAGCCCATTACAGCTTCAGATAAAGAAAAATGTCAAGAATCTGCACTCTAGCTTGAACAAATATTTTAGTTGGAAACAAAAATGTCAAATAAATTTCTTTGAAACGAACGCAACCATGAACATAAATTAACTAAAGTGAGTTTAAAGGGACATAATACTCATATGCTAAATCACTTGAAACTGATGCAGTATAACTGTAAAAAGCTGACAGGAAAATATCACCTGACATCCATCCTCATCCAGGCGGCAGAAGTCTTCATCCAAGCGGGCAGAAATCTTCATCCAGACGGCATCTTCTATCTTTATCCATCCGGCACGGAGCGGGTCCTTCTTCAAGACATCCGGTGCGGAGCATCCTCTTCTTCCAATGGTCAATGAAGAATACAGTTTCTCTTTAAGGTACGTCATCCAAGATGGTGTCCCTTACATTCCGATTGGCTGGGATCCTGGGATCAGCCAATAGGATGAAAGCTCAATCCTAGGATTTTTTACCCTTTAATTCCTATTGGCTGATAGAATTTTATCAGCCAATCGGAATGTAAGGGACGCCATCTTGGATGACATACCTTAAAGGGAAACTGTATTCTTCATTGACCATTGGAAGAAGAGGATGCTCCGCGCCGGATGTCTTGAAGATGGACCCGCTCCACGCCAGATGGATGAAGACAGAAGATGCTTTCTGGATGAAGACTTCTGCCCGCTTGGATAAAGACTTCTGCCGGCTTCAAGGAGGACTTCTGCGGCCTGGATGAGGATGGATGTCCAATCTTCGAAAACTGTAAGTGGATCGTCAGGGGTTAGTGTTAGGTTTTTTTAAGGGTTTATTGGGTGGGTTTTATTTTTAGCTTAGGGTTTGGTCAGTAAAATAGCTAAATGCCCTTTTAAGGACAATGACCATCCAAATGCCCTTTTTTAGGGCAATGGGGAGCTTAGTTTGATTTAGATATGTTTTTATTTGGGGGGTTTGGTTGTGTGGGTGATGGGTTTTACTGTTGGGGGGTGTTTGTATTTTTTTTTACAGGTAAAAGAGCTGATTTCTTTGGGGCAATGCCCTGCAAAAGGCCCTTCTAAGAGCTATTGGCAGTTTAGTGTAGGCTAGGGTTTTTTTATTTTGGGTGGGCTTTTTTTATTTTGATAGGGCTCTTAGATTAGGAGTAATTAATTTATATTTTTGATAATTTTGTTATTTATTTTGTGTAATTTAGTGTTTATTTTTTTGGTAATTTAGATAAATGTATTTTCTTAATTTAATTAATTTAATGTTATTGTAATGTTAGGTTTTAGTGTAAGGCAGGTTAGGTTTTATTTCACAGGTAAGTTTGTATTTATTTTAACTAGGTAGCTAGTAAATAGTTAATAACTATTTACTAACTAGTCTACCTAGTTAAAATAAATACAAACTTAGCTGTGAAATAAAAATAAAACCTAAGCTAGCTAATATTGTAGCTAGTTTAGGTTTTATTTTACAGGTAAGTATGTATTTAGTTTTAAATAGGAATTATTTAGGTAATAATTGTAACTTTAATTTAGATTTATTTTAATTATATTTAAGTTAAGGGTTGTTAGGGTTAGGGTTACGTTAGGGTTAGGTTTAGGGGTTAATAGGTTTATTATAGCGGCAGTGTGAGTGGACGGCAGATTAGGGGTTAATAATATTTAAATAATGTTTGTGATGCAGGAGGACAGCGGTTTAGGGGTTAATAACTGTAATGTAAGTGGCGGCGATGTTAGGGGCAGCAGATTAGGGGTTAATAGTTTAATTTATGTGGCAGCGATGTTAAAGGGACAGTTTACTCAAAAATTTTCTCCCCTTTAATTTGTTCCCAATGATCCACTTTACCTGCTGGAGTGTATTAAATTGTTTACAAGTAGCTCCTTTACCCTTATATTGGCATTTGAAATTGTTAATTTAGCATGTGGTATCCCCACCTATTCTGAAAGTTTGTGGCCGCGCGTACCAGCTATAGATAAGCTTTGTAAACACAGCCAGCAGAAGAAATTACACTCCCAGTCGGATATAACAGAGATAAGGTAATACAATGTTGATTTTCCATTGTTCTCTCAAAGTACTGGTGATTGTTTTAAGGACAGATATAAGATAAAGAAGCAGGTATATGTGCACAATGTGATACAGTAATGAGATCTGATTATACCTACAAGCTCAATCCATTTTATTAGGTTGTGGCTTCAAAACAAAAAATCAGAGCTTTAATATACACAAATAAGCCTTAAAAATCTAATTTTCATATATTTTTTACTCTGCAGTTGGTAAAAAAAGCAATTGTAAACACAGTAAGGGAAAAACTATTTTACAGTATACTGTCCCTTTAAGGGCGGCAGATTAGTGGTTAATAGTTTTATGTAGGTGGTGGCGATGTTATGGGCAGCAGATTAGGGGTGTTTAGACGTGGGGTTTATGTCTTTTTTTCCCTCATAGACATCAATGGGGCTGCGTTACAGAGCTTTTGTTTCCGTGATCGCAGGTGTTAGGCTTTTTTTTTGGCCGCTCTCCACATTGATGTCTATGGGGAAATCGTGCACGAGCACGTCAAAACACTGCTTGTATTTGGGTGAGGTATGGAGCTCAACGCAACCATATCGCTCGTACAAGCCGGGTTTTTTAAAACCTGTAATACCAGCGCTATGAAAGGTGAGCGGTGAAAATAACGTACAAGTAATTAGTGAGCAGCCATAACGCAAAACTCGTAATCTGGCTGTCTGTTAATAATAAAGTTTAAAAGATGTGCACCTTCAGCAGTATTTAAAAATGTTAATTTATGAACATATCCAAAATTTGTTGTATGAACAAACATACCGTATATTTGTACTTCCTGTAAACAGGAATATTTAACAAGGAGTAATACAGCGCCTACACATATATTATCACAAACTTCCAAAACGGTTCCCTAAAAAAACTTAAAACAAATAGCAATTGTACAAGATGAGGGAGCACCAACAGAGACTAAAGTGAAACAATCAGTGCATATATTTAAAAGGTAACATTTATTACCTACAATACAAAGCAACAGGGTACCCTATCAAACAATTCCTAAAACAAATTTGATACATATGAAGACAAATATGGTGGAAGACCTAAAATTTCACACATTTTTTGCTCTATTGACTTCTATTGTGGAATAAGTGAATGCACATGCGATATCCTAAGTTTGGCTTTTTACTCCCCTTCGGGTTAGGGTGCGAGCGAAAAGGTTTCACTTTCAACTTTTAATACGAGCGCAACCAGACGCACACAAAAAGTTTATTTTTAGCGCAGTTAACACTCGTGCAGGAGAGTTAAATTATGCTCCACTTGTAATCTGGCCCTAAGTGTTTAAATAGTGTTGGTTCCATAGATGTCTTTCCCTTCTGATACCTAGTAACATTTTTGTGGCATTTAATGTCATATGTTAACTATAATCATTTTATCTGAAATTCACCTTTGTTTGTCACTATCTATTATTAATTACACTGAGATTTTTTAGCTCAACCTCCACTTTGCTTTTCTGAGCTCTTTCTAGCTAAGTGTAACAAAATATATGTATAATTTGCAAATAATTTCCCACTTTAGTCCATTAAGAAATTAAACATGCAATTCGGTTCTAAATAAAATAAGAGGTCATAACACAGCTATTAGATGGTTTGATTTGTTTAGAAAAGCCAATTTATCTTTTTCACTAAATCCCTGTACATATTTGAGCTTCATTATATTTGCTTTCATGAAACTTTAGAATCCACTTATTTAATATATCAACATTTATTTAGTTATGAAACATAAGTATTTAAAAGTTTTAAAATCATTCCAGCAAACAAAACAATCCATTTCAAATTGATTGTTTTGTTTGCTGGCATGATTTTAAAACTATACTGGTGGTTTCCAGTTTAAAACAGGAAACCACCAGTATAATTTAACTGATGGTTTCCAGGGAAAACCCAATAACATTGGAAAGAATAACTGTATATTTAAAAAAATGTTTCTTCGCTAATATGTTGAAAGTATTTCACAGGGGTTAAAGTGCCATAAAACATGTTGAGATCTGTACATATTGTAAAATAGCCAATTAAGTAAAAATAGTTTGCATAAAAAATTGTTTAAAAATTAATTATAAAATAATTTTCAAAAAGAAGCTAAATTAATTACATAGCCATGTTGTCTGCAGTAGTCTGCTCCACCCCCTATCAGTGTTTAGACACAGGCATTGTATTTCAACTGAGTTCACAGTTTCTATGCATACTCCAGCAGATAATCACTATGCACTTTTGCATTCTACCAAAGCAGCAATAGATATAGATACAGCCATAGAAGAAAATGTTTGGGGGGGAGTTAGAGCTGTACAATTCTGAAACTTAAAAGAAAGGGTCAATAGCGATACACTGCAGTATTAATTTGCAGGTAAAGTAATTAAAGTAAATGTTATTATATTTTGTCTCTATCCCAACTTGTTTTAGGTCTTTTTAAACACATTGTTAAAGTCAATGCAACCATTCACTACTGGGAGCTAGCTGAACATATCTGGTGAACCAATGACAAGAGTCATATGGGCACAGCCACCAATCAACTGGTAGGTCTTGATAGAGTATCGCTGTTCCTGAGCCTGCTTCGGTATGCATTTCAACAAAAGATACTAATTGAACTAAACTTGATTATATAAGTATATTGAAAAGTCTCTTGATATTACATGCTCTATCTGAAAAATTAAAAATTAATTTTGACTTTCATGTCCCTTTAATTTATAAAATTAGGATTATGGTATAACAGGAAAGTGTATTTTTCTGCACTCACATTGGGGCAAAGTGCATAAAATTATCAGACCAAGGGGCCGATTTATCATGGCTTGAATGTGCCACAATGACTCTGTTTCCGCTGCTCCTTAACTTGTCCGCTTGCTCTGAGGCTGCAGACATCAATTCGCCCGATCATGTACGATCAGGTTGATTGACACCCCCTGCTAGCAGCCAATTGGCCGCAAATCTGCAGGGGGCGGCATTGCACAAGCAGTTCACCAGAACTGCTTGTGCAATGTTAAATGCCAACAGCGCTTGCTGTCGGCATTTAGCGATATCTGTCGGACATGATACGCTACAGCGTATTATGTTCACCAGACATTGATAAATCGGCCCCATAGGCTTGTCTCAAACTTTTTAAAGGGGCATTGTTCCCAGTATTCAATTTTACCTGGTGGAGTATAATAAATCATTTGAGATAGCCTCTTTAACACTTTAAATAGCTGATTTCCCTGTTAAAACTACCACCTATACTGAAATACTTTGTATTTTTTATAAACAAGCTATGTAAACAAGAATCAGCCCAGTGGGAGTAACAAATACAACAGTGTTAATTCTCAGTTGCTCTCTCTGAGTATCAGCTTTTTTGTATAGACAGAGAGATAATAAGGATGTGTGCATGGGGAAATATATGATAAGGATATCTGCTATCTGCTCACTCTGCAAGCTCAGCCCGTTTAAAAGGGGTTCGTTTTCAATGAGCAAAACAGCTATATACAAAAATAAACCTAGAGGAGCAATTTCCCATCTAGATTATACTCTGCAGCTAGAATGAAAAGTCATTGGAAACACATAAGAATAACACAGCTTTTCACTTTAGTTTCTATAAAGTAATAGGTACTGCGGTTTTGAAACCTAGGTCTCCCATATCTAATATTTTCTTCTGAGGACAATTAGGGACAGATTATATGGCTGTGAGGTATATATAAATTTTTAAGTAACCATTTAACATAGTTTAAAGTCCCTTTAACATTGGTATATTCCAGACAGCCAACATTTGCAAACATGATCTGCCCCTAATTTTCCTCAGAAGAAAGATTACATAATGGAAACCAAGGTTATATAGACATACATGAGAATTGCAAAGCAACAAAATAAATAATGAACTATATATTGCAAAGTTTTTACTGCAACTATTTAATGATTGTATAGTACAATTTTAAGATGTGTAATGTCCCTTTAAATGCATTCTTTCACTTTGCAAATATCAAGATATGTCATTTATTACTTATACATATAATAGTGTTTACTTTTATAATTAACCTTTTTTTAAACACTTAGGGCCAGATTACAAGTGAAGCACTAATTTATTGCACTCCCGCAAACAAGCATATTCGCCCTTTTGTGGGCGCACGATAAATAACCAGCCATTACGAGTGACTAGTATGAGTGTAGCACAAATATTGCACTCTCAAAAATGCAATTTTGCGCTCCACTCCTAGGGGCCGATTTATTTACTTGCGAATGCTGCGGTTTCCACACAAGCCTTCAGGCTCGCCGGAAACATAAGTTAAGATTCAGAAGCTGTGGTCATAAGACCACTGCTCCTTAACTCGTCCACAACCTCTGAGGTGGTGGACAGCAATCATCCCGATCAGATACGATTGGGATGATTGACAACCCCTGCTAGCGACCGATTGGCCGGAATGCTTGTGCAATAATAAATTCTGACATCGTATGCTGTCTGCATTAATCGATGTGCGGTGGACATGATCTGCAAAAGCGGATCATGTCTGCCCGCACAATGTTATATCGGCCCCCTAAACTGGCCCTTAAATCCAATAATATATGATGATCATAGTTCCTTGTGTACATCTGATGATCATAGTTCCTTGTGTACATGCTTAAAAGTTTCATATCGTGTTTTCAACTATATTTGTAACTTTTTAATAAAGACCAGTGTCTATAAATAAAACGTGACCATTTAAAAGAAAAAATGGGAACAGCAAAGATGTGTCGAACTTCCAAGTTGTGTCATTCAGAAGAGGCCAGAAAGGGTTTTCAAGAAATCTTGTCTATTGAAATAGAAATGATAATACAAAAACGGTCACCAGATAGATTGGAATATCTCTGTCTAATTATTGCAATTCCACAATGAAGTTTATATGATGTGAAGTCACTCAAAGATCACTTAATAACATGTACCAAGATTACAAGTTGTGCGCTAAACCCGGTGTGTAAATAACGCTAAATATTTAGCCATAATGCACTTTCCATAGCGCGTTATGGTGCGTTAAGTTCCATACCGCACAAAAGCCAAGTCCTGACTTGATGTGCTCATGCACGTTTTCCCCCATAGATATCAATGGAGAAAAAGTGTTAGAAAAAAACTAACACCTGCGATTGCGGAATGGCGATCGCTATAATGCAATCCCCATTGATGTATACGGAGACAAGAAGGTTTTGTTTAAATCTAACATCCGAACATAAACCCCTAGTCTAAATACCCCTATTCCTCCGCCCCCGACATCGCCGACACTAAATAAAGTTATTAACACCTAAACCGCCGCCCCGACATCGTCAACACCAAATAAAAACCTAGATTATGAGTTCTGCATTATGAGTCAAATAGCAGCATTGTGGCCCATAACGCATCATTTTCCCTAATGTAGCCATTACAAGTCTTGTCGGTATAGGTGTACCGCAAGCCTTTAAGCCTGTAACGCAAAGTCAGAACCGCACTCGTAAAAATTACATTTCTTCATGGGATTCCCATAGCGCTGGTATTACGAGTTTTGCGTTCTGTCTAAAAAGCGAGCATTACAGCCTAAAACTACAAGATCCATAACGCCATCTAAAGTCAGTAGTTATGAGTTTTACGCAACAAAGCTGTAATATAAAACTCAAAAAAGTGTTAAAAAGTACACTAAACACCCATAAACTACCTATTAACCCCTATACCGAGGCCCTTCCGCCTCACAAACACTAAATTAAATTGCTTAACCCCTAATCTGACGCTCCCGATATCGCCGCCACTTTAAAAAAAATATTAACCCTTAGTCCGCCGCTCCCTGACATCTTCACCACTATACTAAAGTTATTAACCCCTAAACTGCCGCCCTCCCACATCGCAAACACTATTTAAATATTATTAACCCCTAATCTCCCGTCCGCCCACATCGCCCCCACTATATTAAAGTTATTAAGCCCTATACCGACGCCACTATACTAAAACCTATTAACCCCTAAACGACAAGCCCCCACAACGAAATATACTAAACTAAACTATTAACCCCTTAACCGAAAGCCTCCCGCATCGAAATAAACTAAACTAAACTATTTACCCCTAAACCTAACAACCCCCTAACTTTATTTAAAAATTACAATTTCCCTATCTTAAATTAAATTAAAACTTACCTGCCAAATTAAAAAAAAAAGTTTAAACTAACAATTAAACTAATATAATAATTAAACTAAAATTAAACTAACTACCAATTAAATTAAACTAAACTACACAAAAAAAATCCTAACACTACTCTAAAAATTACAAAGTATCTAATTGCAAAAACAAAAAAATACTAAGTTACAAAAAATAACAAATAATAAATTACGGAAAATAACAAACAAAATTATCCAAAATAAAAAAGAATTACACCTAATCTAATAGCCCGATCAAAATAAAGAAGCCCACCCAAAATAACCCCCCCTAGCCTACAATAAACTACCAATGGCCCTTAAAAGGGCCTTTTGTGGGGCATTGCTCCAAAGATATCAGCTCTTTTACCTGTAAAAAAAAAAACAAAGACCCCCCCAACAGTAAAACCCACCACCCAACCAACCCCCCAAAATAAAAAACCTAATTCTAAAAATACCTAAGCCTGAAAAGGGCATTTGTATGGGCATTGCCCTTAAAAGGGCATTTAGCTCTTTTACTGCCCAGACCCTTAACTAAAAAAAAAAAACACCCAAAAAACCCTTAAAAAAGCCTAACACTTATCCCCTGATGATCCACTTACAGTTTTTGAAGTCCCGCTTGAACGATCTTCATCCCGGAGTTGAAGTCCTGATCCAGGCGGCGAGAAGTCTTCATCCAGACGGCCTCTTCAATCTTCATCCCAGCGGCGAAGTCCTGATCTAAGCGGAGAGAAGTCTTCATCCAGACGGCCTCTTCAATCTTCATCCAGGCAGCATCTTCTATCTTGATCCCGGAGGTACGGAGCGGGTCCATCCTGAAGACATCCGGCGCAGAGCATACTCTTCATACGGTCGCCGCTGTACACTGAATCTTTAATGCAAGGCATGAGATTCAAGATGGCGTCCCTTGCATTCCTATTGGCTGAAAAATTTGAATCAGCCAATAGGAATAAGAACTGCTAAAATCGTATTGGCTATTCAAATTCTCGCCGCTTGGATGAGGACTTTGCTGCCGGGATGAAGAGCTGCTATCTTTAGGGCAATGCCCTACAAAAGGTCCTTTTAAGGGCCATTGGTAGTTTATTCTAGATTAGGTTTTTTATTTTTGTGTTTTTTTATGGGTATTAGAATAGGAATATTTTTTTTATTTTTGATAATTTGTTTGTTATTTTGTGTAATGTATATTTTTAGGGGGTGTTTTTTTTTAACAAAAGAGCAGTTTAACTTAGGACAATGCCCTACAAAAGGCCATTTTCAGGGCCCCCCAAAAGGCCCTTTTAAGGGCCCTTGGTAGTTTGGGGGGTGGGGGTTTGTATAGTGTTAGGGGATGTTTGTATTTTTTTTTGGAGCAAAAGAGCTATTTTAACTTAGGGCAATGCCCTACAAAAGGCCAAAGGCACTTTTAAGGGCCCTTGATAGTTTATTCTAGATTAGGCTATTTTATTTTGGGGTGTTTTTTTTTTAAAAGGTTATTAGAATAGGAATAATCTTAATTTTTTGGATAATTTTTTTTTGTAATGGTAGTTTTTTTTATATTTTGTAATGGTAGTTTTTTTTATTTTTTGTAATGGTAGTTTTTTTTATTTTTTGTAATGTTAGGTTTTGTAAGGTAGGTTAGGTTTTAATTCACAGGTAAGTTTGTATTTATTTTAGCTAGGTAGTTTATTAAATAGTTAATAACTATTTAATAACTATTCTACCTAGTTAAAATAAATACAAACTTACCTATGAAATAAAAATAAAACCTAACTATTAGTTATATTGTAGCTACCTTAGGTTTTATTTCACAGGTAACTATTTAGTTTTAAATAGGAATTATTTAGTTAATAATTGTAAATTTAATTTAGATCTAATTTCATTATGTTATAGCTAGGCAGTGTTAAGGTTAGGGTTAGGTTTAGGGTTACATTAGGGTTAGGTTTAGGGGTTGATATAGTTTCATTTAGGTTGTTGCGATGTGGGGGGGCTGGTGGTTTAGGGGGTAATAGGTTTATTTAGTGGTAGTGATGTGGGAGGCCAGAGGTTTAGGGGTTAATAACTTTATTTAGTTGTGGCGATGTTGGGGAGCGGCGGAATAGGGGTTAATAACTTTAATATAGTTGCGGTGATGTTGGGGTGTGGCCGAATAGGGCTTAATAACTTTAGTATAGTGGCGGCGATATCGGGAGCGGCACATTAGGGTTTAATTATTTTATTTAGGTGGCGGCGATATCGGGAGCAGCTGATTAGGGGATAATAACTGTAGGCAGGCGTCAGCGATGTCAGGGGCAGCAGATTAGGGGTGTTTAGACTTGGGGTTTATGTTAGGGTGTTAGGTTTAAACTGTATTTTCTTTTTTCCCATTAACATCAATGTGGCTGCGTTACAGGGCTTTTGTTTCCGTGATCGCAGGTGTTATACTTTTTTTTGCTGGCTCTCCCCATTGATATCATACAAGGTTAAAACAAAATGCATGGATCCATGTCTCACAAAATTAAAAACTTGCAACTAATAAAAATATACCATAAGATAAAAGACGAGAGATTGCTCCTAAAATGTTATGACTTACAGCGAGTGGACTAGTGTTGATCTACATGTGGAGTAGTGTCTACAAATAATAATGCGATTACCGCAGACTCACAATTGAAGGCTAAAATTAATACATACAAAATCCAAATACAAACTTCAAATTCAAATACTTCACACAGAAAAAAGTCTAGGTGCTTCACAAAAGAATCCAAATGGATGTGAGATAAAACAGGAAAAAGTGCAAAAAGTATATATATATATATAGATATATATATATATAGATCCTGATGGAGATAAAATGTGACCCACTTCAGTGGGGAATGTGAAGTGTCCAAGTGCCACTTAAATGGATAATACAGTCACGGTAATAGTTCCATATAGAAGTCTATCAAAAGGTCCCCCCGGTGTCGTGAAGATGTGTTGTTGGGGATTGAATGCGTGTAAAATAAAAAATTTGAAAAATATAAAAAAATCTGAAAAAACTGAAAAAGTGAAAAATACTAAAAAAATACTAAAAAATAATTGAAAAATAGTGAAAAAATGTATATAGTATGATCTCCACCATAGAAGGGGCACACCTAGTGCCAGGGATGAAAAACAAATCCAAAATCACATATGCATATTTGAAGGCTGAATGTCTATAGTCAAATAAGCATATAAACACCTGAAAATAAGAAAGAGAGAGAAAAAATAGTGCAACACTGTATTCAAAGAACAATATTGGTAATTAAAAACAAGCTCACCAGTATGCCAATGCGTTTCGGCCTAAACTAGGCCTTTCTCAAGACTATACTGTGTAGTAGAATCTGGTGGCTTTTAAAGGGTACATGTAACAATGATTGGTGAAAATTTGGCGCCAAAAAATGGAGGACCTCCCCTTCCTGTTTGGCCCAATGCATCTCTGGGAAAGTTCATAGTAACATAACACTGTCTTTAATTAACCTACCTTGAATACTAACATAAATATGGCAATTGGTCATTGATCCTATTCAGAGCTTATTGTTTGCGCCCTAGAGTGAAGTGTTTTTAATCTTTACTACTTGTTATTCCGTTTGTGGCCAACTGATAGAATTCCATAGTTAAGCTCACACAGTTTACAATGCCCTTTGTGTGGATCTACATTAGTGACACAATCCGCTTTGGATCCGCCTACCATTTTCACCTCATAGACCGTACAAAGTGTGATCCCTCCTGTCATATTGGTAAGGGGATCGGTCAGCTTACTTTTTAGATTTCGCTTTTATATATATATATATATATATATATATATATATACTTTTTGCACTTTTTCCTGTTTTATCTCCAATCCATTTGGATTCTTTTGTGAAGCACCTAGACTTTTTTCTGTGTGAAGTATTTGAATTTGAAGTTTGTATTTGGATTTTGTATGTATTAATTTTAGCCTTCAATTGTGAGTCTGCAGTAATCGCATTATTATTTGTAGACACTACTCCACATGTAGATCAACACTAGTCCACTCGCTGCAAGTCATAACATTTTAGGAGCAATCTCTCGTCTTTTATCTTATGGTATATTTTTATTCGTTGCAAGTTTTTAATTTTGTGAGATGGATCCATGCATTTTGTTTTAACCTTGTATGTTGTCACTTTTAGTAGTATCCATATTGTATTAAACTGTAATACCCTCCAACAGTAACCCCCCCCCCCCCCACTCAACCAACCCTCCAAAATGAAAAAAAAAAACACATCTTCTATCATCTTCCCGGAGGTGCGGATCTGGGGCGGCGGCAGTTAGCACTGTGTAGGCTCCTCTTCATGCAATCTCCGCCGCACACTAAAGATTGAATGCAAGGCACCCCTTTTATATTTGGGCTAACATTTTCAAATCAGTCAATAGGATGAAAGCTGCTTAAAGGGACAGTATACACTCATTTTCATATAACTGCATGTAATAGACACTACTATAAAGAATAAGATGCACAGATACTGATATAAAAATCCAGTATAAAACAATCTAAAAACTTACTTAGAAGCTGTCAGTTTGGCTCTGTTGAAAAGGTAGCTGGAAAGCCCACTGCAAGTGGCAAATAAGACACTCCCCCCTCCCCCTTCTTTTGCATATGAAAAGACCCTTTACACAAACAGGAGAAAGCTGGAGAAGATAGCTGAAGGTATTCACATAAAACTTTGGGGCTTGGTTAGGAGTCTGAAAATCAGAGCAATGTTATTTAAAAATAATCAAAACTATACATTTATCTAAAAAAAACAACTTTATGGGCTATATAAATAGATCATCTACAAAACATTTATGCAAAGAAAAAATGAGTGTATAATGTCCCTTTAAATCCTATTGGCTGTTCAAATAAAAAATGTAATTTTCTTTAGATAAAAGAGCTGATTGTTTCAGGACAATGCCATACAAAAGGCCATTTTAAGGGCTATTAGTTTATTGTTAGAATAGGGGGAGTTTTTATTTTGGGGTGTTTTTTTTGTTTTTATAGGGGGATTAGATTAGGTTTAGTTTTTATGATTTTGGATAATTGTATTATTTTTTTGTAACGTTAATTTTTTTTTATTTTTCGTAATTTTAGTGTTTTTTTGTAAAGTTATTTTTTTTTCGTAGTGTTAGGATTTTTTAATTTTGTAAACTTTTTTTTTCCGTTTATTTTATTTTTTAAAAAACAGCTTGTTAGGTTTATTTAAAGTTTTAAGCTTAGGTTTTTTTATTTCACAGTTAATTTTTTATTTATTTTAAGATAGTTATATTGTAACTTTAATTTAAAGTTAGGGGGTGTTAGGTTTAGGGGTTAATGCTTTAATTTAGTGTTGGCGATGTGGGTGGGTGGCGGATTAGGGGTTAATAAGTTTAATAAAGTATTTGCAATGCGGGGGCTGGCGGTTTAGGGGTTAATAGTGTAGTTTATGGGTGTTGGTGTACTTTGTAACATTTTTGTTATGAGTTTTGTGAAACATTTTTGTTTTGCAAAATCCATAACTACTGGTCTTTGATTGCGGAATGGATAGTGAAGGTATAAGCTGTAACTCTAGAATAATAGCCTGACCGAACAACTTGTAATATGGGAGACCTGAAAATTCCTCACCCAAAAGCCCTTTTTTGAGGGAGGAATGGAGAGTTGCGGTACAGGCTAAAACGCTAGCGGTATAGCCGTACCGCTACGACTTGTAATACGGGAGACCTGCCATTCCACGTGCAAAGGCCAATTTTTCAGTGGTATAGCCATACCGCAAAACTTGTAATTATGCCCATGCTTTGCTAATGGATTTTTTAAGTCAAAAGAATAATGAATTATGGTTCATATTTTCATTCTTGGGTCCCAAGCAGTTAAAACCTCCATCCATGGGGGGTTATCAAATAAGTTACTTATATACACAAACACACACAGACACATATGGACACAAACACATGCACATACCTTGTACACACAGACACATACGGACACAAACATATACACATACCTCGTGTAATGCTTGTGGCATATTTCCCTATCAGACCAAACTTGGCTAGTAGTCTTCTTATCCTGGCGTCAAGTGGAAGGATAAATAAATATCCCAGATAGAACAGGTAAGTAAATGAGGTAAGCAGTACTCTCAGTAGAGAGGGCAATCCTTCACGGCACTACAGAGGATAACTGGAGAGTAGTGAGGCAAGCAGAATTCGGCAACAACAAGGCAATCCAGAATATCAGTAATACAGGGGTAAACATTAGAGAAGTCTGGGACAGGCAGCGTTCAGCAACAATAAGGCAGTCAGCAATTCAGAGGTTAATCAGCAGAGTAGTCTTGAGACAGGCAGAGTTCAGCAACAATAAGACAATCAGCAGTTCAGGGGTTAATCAGTAGAGTAGTCTTGAGACAGGCAGAGTTCAGCAACGATAAGACAATCAGCAGTTCAGGGGTTAATCAATAGAGTAGCCTTGAGACAGGCAGCGTTCAGTAACAATAAGGCAATCAGCAGTTCAGGGGTTAATCAATAGAGTAGTCTTGAGACAGGCAGAGTTCAGTAATCATAAGGCAATAAGCAGTTTAGTTTAGAAAAATAAACACCAGGAGCACACACAGTAACACCTATACTTGGGCAAAGTGAATAAAGTGAGAGGTTCTTACATAGGCGCAGGTTCTACACACTAACACATACACACACAAACATATACACATACCGTTTGCATACAGACACATGCATACACAAAAATATGCACATACCTCTTACACACAGACACACGCTCACAAACATATACTGTATATGTGTATATATACACACACATATAAACATACAGTTACACAAACTTACGCACATACAAACACACAAACATACACAAACACATTCACACACACAGGCACACACGTACACATACACACACACAAACACACACATTTTTAACCCATGTGTTACTAAAAACTAATAGTGATAACCTGCTTGATCGCCAGTAACACACTCAGACACACAACACGGATTTAACTGGCACCTATTACACCAGTTGCAGTGGATTAACCTCTGATTGCTAAGAGAGAGCCAAGCAAAATATAAAATGATTGCTTCATAAAACACTTCCATCAGCCATAAACACCTTGCTAGAACACTTTTTCCCTTTAGATGCACTAAGATTTTTTTAAAGCCAACATAGAAAAGTATTTATATAGAATTCTTCCCTGGTTTAAAACAAAGCCAATTCAGGATCTAGATAAAAGCTTTAAAATGAAGGCAAATATTATATTACAAAAAACATGCAAACCATACAGTACAAATATAATACTTTTATGTTGTGTTTTTAAGTCAATAAGGGGTTACTTGTGACCAGCAAACAGACATCACTTCTCATGGCTGTAGTGAGGCTTGTCGTTTCTGCTGCATGTGATTTTTTAGTGCCTATGTATAGTATATCCCGCTTCCCTGCACGCACCCTTGTCAAAACCTCCAGTCCTTGACCTTTTAACATTATACTCTCATCCTTGTGGAATAGCATAGCAGCATTTTTTGACTTGTAATTTTTTTGCTATTGTAATAAAAAATATGTACAGGTTATCGGGGGATTATCAATTACATCACAAGTTGAGGGATTTGTATGTTGATCAATCCCTTTTAATACTATGTAGTGATGCTAATAGGTGACGTGCAATTAACCTGTTGGGCTGGGCTCCAAAACCATCGCGACAAACAGTATGTGTATTTCTCTTTAAGGGATTTGAAAAGTGACATTATGGGTACAGTGGTTGTGTGTTAGTGCTTGTTAGGTTATTGGTTTGCTATTGTTTTTAATGCAAAACTGTTACATTGATTGGTGATGCTTCATAACAGCATGCAATATGGCAGGGATCATTTCAGTATGTTTGGCACATGTGCAAAAACAGTGTTCCAGTCAAAAACTTTTTTCCAGATTACAAACTCTCATATTTGTTTTAGAGAGTTTTTTTTAACTATTGGCTCCTATAAAGCCTTTAACAATTTAAAATCACAATAACTCATAACTAACTCCAAATATTGTAACTGTTCTTGAACAATTTGGTTATAAACAATTATTGGTAACAATTATTGGTAACAATTTACCTTTAGTCTGTATATTGCCTGATAGCTCTGAAGTCAAAAATAGATGTCTATCTCAGAGATATCAGCAATCCACAAAACTATCATAACGTAAGACAAAAAAATGTCAAGATCCAAAGTTAGGCTAAACCATACATGTCTATCACATTTTGAAGGAATCGTGAGCCCTCTCAGTTCTCAAGGGGTTTAGTATGATAGTTAATATTAATGCCAGCCCATCAACATCTACCAATAAGGCCATGGTAAATAAGCAAATATAATACTTAGTATTTTTCCTTGTAATAGTCGTTTCATGTCTGCAAACTGTCCAAGTCAAGCAGATGCATTGTGTAAAGTTTCCAGTATTGTTGACTACCCGTGTCATCCGTTCAGCGCAGAGTGTTCCTGATAGAAATATTCTTCTCTTGCCAGATCCTTATGTCTTTTGGTGGGTGAGATGTCTTTGGAAATTTTGTTCCACATATGTTGTATGGGTTTTCTTGGAGGCCTTTGTGGTAGGGGCAGAGCTGTGTCGCCAATTTAGTTATTTCATCTAATTTGCTTAATTCTCTTGGTATCCTTTGTTGAAGTGCATATCTAAATAGGCTCAGGATCTGGGAGCTAGCTGCTGATTGGTGTCTGCACATATATGTCTCTTGTGATTGGCTTACCGAGGTGTTCAGCTAATTCCCAGTAGTGCACTGCTGCTCCTTTAAGAAAGGATACAAAGTGAATAAAGCAAATTTGATAATAGAAGTACATTAGAAAAATGTTTACAATTTTATGCTTTATCTAAATAATGAAAGAAAAATTTTGGGTTTCATGTCCCTTTAATACAAATGTATATTAGAAGCGTATAACGGCGTAATACAAGTTTACGTATGACATTGTGAAAATTTGGAGTTGAAAAATTGGGACCACTAAGAAATTTCATGGGACCTCTAGAACTTGGGTAAGTTTTTGAACCGCTATATGTATATATATTTATTTATATTTATATAGGACCCATGCTCCGTTGATTTAATTCTATTTGAAACCTGCTGAAAATCCTCCATTTTAATTGAAGTGTTGTTTCTAATAAAGCTGTTCATTGTTTGTAGTACTGTATTAAGATATACACATAATCTTCTATATTGTATTAAAACTACAGTATCCCTTTACATATGACCCACCTTACATATTGTTATGCTTCTTGATAGGGAATTGTAGCAATATAATGCAAAATAACTGCGGTTTTCCCAATTTTTACATGATTGAAAGATGAATGCTTTTGTATTGTAACACGTGATGGTGGTCGGAGTCTTTGCTCTGTAAGTGAGCAGCTACTTTCTTTCCTGTTGAGTCAGACAAGTATTCCCTGTTTTGCTGCTAGACTTCTAACACACAACGTTTGTATTTAGAAGCAAACAAGGAAGTGAGCGGTGCGCTCTTTCTTACCCTTAGCGTGTCTGTATCTGTGTATCCGGTTACGGCACATGGGAGTGTGGGGATAACGTGTGCATCGCGTGGTCCTGTGTAGGAAGAAACAGCATATTCGTCCTCAATGCCAAAATAAGAGATCCAAGTGCACAAAAGAGTCCCAAAACAGGCAAATATAATAAAAAATTCCAGGCATTAATCCAACATATGCTAAAAACATATATAAGTAAAGTCCAGCCAGCTACTGCATAGCAATAACTGACAATGACTATCATATAAAACCATTCATGTCAAGAAGGTAAAGCTGAGCTCCTCACACAGTAGACAGGTTTCGTGCTTGCAAAGCACTTGTTCATTGCCTGTGGGAGCTACAGCTACCTTCAGCTTAAATAGGCTACAGCTGTTACAAAATTTAAAGATACATATACATTTTAAACCCTTCTTGATAAATACACATAATGTATAATTAATATGGAGTAACAATTAGAGGATAAATTAAATAAAGTTATATGAAATTATACAAGACATTACATTACTCATTGCATTACTAGCATATATAGCATATTTAGATATCTGAAATTGCTTTTGATTTTAAATGACTAAATTGATCCTCAATTATACTGCATATATATACGGTAATGCAATGAGTAATGTAATGTCTTGTATAATTTCATATAATCTTATTTAATTTATCCTCTAATTGTTACTCCATATTAATTATACATTTTGTGTATTTATCAAGAAGGGTTTAAAATGTATATGTATATGTATCTTTAAATTTTGTAACAGCTGGAGCCTATTTAAGCTGAAGGTAGCTGTAGCTCCCACAGGCAGTGAACAAGTGCTTTGCAAGCACGAAACCTGCCTGCTGTGTGAGGAGCTCAGCTTTACCTTCTTGACATGAATGGTTTTTATATGACAGCCATTGTCAGTCATTACTATGCAGTAGCTGGCTGGACTTTACTTATATATGTTTTTAGCATATGTTGGATGAAAGCCTGGAACTTTTAATTATATTTGCCTGTGTTGGAACTCTTTTGTGCACTTGAACATATGTATTTACATGTAGTTACGTATGTATATCTGATACTGTTAATGTAAAATAGATATATATACCTACATATAGTGATGTCGCAAACCTAAAATTTTGCGTTCGCGAATGGCGAACGTGAACTTCCGCAAAAGTTTGCGAACCGGGCCAACCGCCATAGACTTCAATAGGCAGGCGAATTTTAAAACCCACAGGGACTCTTTCTGGCCACAAAAGTGATGGAAAAGTTGTTTTAAGGGGACTAACACCTGGACTGTGGTATGCCGGAGGGGGATCCATGGCAAACTCCCATGGAAAATTACATAGTTGATGCAGAGTCTGGTTTTAATCCATAAAGGGCATAAATCACCAAACATTCCTAAATTGTTTGGAATAACGTGCTTTAAAACATCAGGTATGATGTTGTATCGTTCAGGTAGTGTAAGGGGTTGTTTTTTTTTAAATGTACACTACTGTTTTAGCAGATATGACTTGCACTGGTGTGACACTGTGCCCTGGCAGGGCATGGAGCGCACACGTGTGAGGGAAACTGATTGCTATTATTTCACAGTAAAAAAAGGTTTGTTTGTTTTTTAAATGTATGTACACTACTGTTTTAGTAGATATGACTTGCACTGGTGTGACACTGTGCCCTGGCAGGACCTGGAGCGCACACGTGTGAGGGAAACTGACTGCTATTATTTCACAATAAAAAAGGTTTTTTTTTTTTTAAATGTATGTACACTACTGTTTTAGCAGATATGACTTGCACTGGTGTGACACTGTGCCCTGGCAGGACCTGGAACACACACGTGTGAGGGAAACTGACTGCTATTATTTCACAGTAAAAAAAGTTTTTTGTTTTTTTAAATGTATGTACACTACTGTTTTAGCAGATATGACTTGCACTGGTGTGACACTGTGCCCTGGCAGGACCTGGAACACACACGTGTGAGGGAAACTGACTGCTATTATTTCACAGTAAAAAAAAGTTTTTGTTTTTTTTTAAATGGTATGTACACTACTGTTTTAAGTAGATATGACTTGCATTGGTGTGACACTGTGCCCTGGCAGGACATGGAGCGCACACGTGTGAGGGAAACTGACTGCTATTATTTCACAGTAAAAAAAGTTTTTTGTTTTTTTTAAATGTATGTACACTACTGTTTTAGCAGATATGACTTGCACTGGTGTGACACTGTGCACTGGCAGGACCTGAAACGCACACGTGTGAAGGAAACTGACTGCTATTATTTCAAATTAAAAAAAGTTTTTTTTTTTTTTTTAAATGTACACTACTGTTTTAGCAGATATGACTTGCCCTGGTGTCACACCTGTGCCCTGGCAGGACCTCAACGCACACGTGTGAAGGAAAATTACTGCTATTATTTCAAATTAAAAAAAGTGTTGTTTTTTTTTTTTAAATGTACACTACTGTTACACCAGATATGAGTGGTGGCACTGGGCAAGTGGGCACAGTATACGCTGTGAGCCTGAGCTGGCAGGCAGGCTGCAATTAGATTACACAAGGAAAAAAAAAAAAAAAAAAAGCAGACTGATTTTCTATCCCTAAAAAGGGCATTTTGGTGTGCTGTCCTTACAGCAGAGATCAGATGAGTCCTTCAGGACTGTAGTGGACACTGAATACACTAGCCTAGCTATCGATTTCCCTATTAAATCAGCAGCAGCTACACTGTCCCTCCTCTCACTAAGAATGCAGCCTCCGAATGAATCTAAAATGAATGCTGTCCAGGAGGTGGGAGGGTCTGGGAGGGAGTGTCTGCTGCTGATTGGCTGGAATGTGTCTTGTGACTGTGAGCTACAGGGTCAAAGTTTACTCAATGATGACGAATAGGGGGCGGATCAAACATCGCATATGTTCGCCGTCCGCTGCGAACACGAACATGCTATGTTCGTTGCGAACTATTCGCGGCAGAACTGTTCTCGACATCACTACCTACATATCAACAGGAATAGATATACAGGTATATACCGGTGCAAATATATATATATATTTCATAACTCCTGTCAGGTTAGCATGTGAGTATAGGTGTTTTTTTCCAGTTTGCACTCTCCATGGACTTCTATTTATGTGTTTATATGTGTATATACACTCACAGGCCACTTTATTAGGTACACCTGTTCAATTGCTTGGTAACACAAATTGCTAATCAGCCAATCACATGGCAGCAACCCATGCATTTAGGCATCTAGACGTGGTGAAGACGACTTGCTGAAGTTCAAACCGAGTATCAGAATGGGGAACAAAGGTGATTTAAGTGACTTTGAACATGGAATGGTTGTTGGTACCAGATGGGCTAGTCTGAGTATTTCAAAAATTGCTGATCTACTGGGATTTTCATGCACAACCATCTCTAAGGTTTACAGAGAATGGTCCAAAAAACAGAAAATATCCAGTGAGCGGCATTTGTGTGGACGAAAATGCCTTGCTGATGTTGATTAGTGCTCCACTTTGTTATACTAGCCCACAATAATGTGAGCTGGTATTACAAGTTAATTGCAATGCAAACGCGAGCTCATGTTGGCATTGCTAGGAAGCATTCTGCTCATGAGAGTGCACTTCTATAGGCTCCTATGGGAGCCTCATTCTGATGCCGTCATACGCTACATAAAAAAAAGTGTAGAGCGGCAGTGAGTTGGAAGGAGGGAAGAAGAAGCAGGGAGAGGGGGTTCCTATAGTGGAAAGTGGGGTAGAAGGTGGGAAAGCGATCTAGGAGGGAGTATGGTAATGAGGGGAGCAGCTACACTACAGAAAAAAAGGTTATTTAGGTCAAAGAAATATTTTTTTTTAGCAAACTGGGTACTGTCAGACAGCTGCCAGTACCTAACTTGGCGGCTAATAGATATACGGGGAGGTTTAGGGAGCTGTTTGGGGGGATCAGGGAGGTTGGGGTTAAGGGGGGATCCTACACTGTAGAAAATATATCTAAAAAAAATATTTTATTAAAAAAAAAGCCTTATATTTTCATACTGGCAGACTTTCTGCCAGTACTTAAGATGGGGGTGACAATTGGGGGGTGGGGGAGGGAAGAGAGCTGTTTGAGAGGGATCAATTAGGGATCAGGGGGTGAGAAGTATCAGGTGGGAGGGTAATCTCTACACTAAAGTTAAAATTAACCTTACAAACTACCTGATTAACCCCTTCACTGCTGGGAATATTACAAGTGCGGTGTGCAGCTGCAATTAGCAACCTTCTAATTACCAAAAAGCAATGGCAAAATCATATATGTCTGCTATTTCTGAACAAAGGGGATCCCAGAGAAGCTTTAACAACCATTAGTGCCATGATTGCACAAGCTGTAAATAATTTCAGTGAGAAGCCTAAAGTTTGTGAAAAAGTTAACAATTTTTTTTATTTGATCGCATTTGGCGGTAAAATGATGGCATGAAATATACCAAAATGGGCCTAGATCAATACTTTGGGTTATCTACTAAAAAAAATGTGATGCCAGTTTTTACGCGATTTTGGTATTACATATACAGCGTAGCATACAAGTTACGCATATATTTCACCCGTTGCCCGTAATTTTTACTCCCATAAGCTAACATGGGACCGCGTTGCAAATCGTTATCCAATATTCAGCTCAAGGACTTACGTGGCGAAAATGGAGAAATCTTACTCCATTTTCACCTCGCCATACTAAGGCAGCCGCAGCAGGCCTTGCGCTGATTATGGGAGCACCGTAACTCCCAAAACTGCCTGCAAAAATAAACTAACATCTAATGCATGCGCAATATCTATCTACCTGTCAACCGCAATCCCCCACCGCAATAACTAATAAACAGCTAGATTACGAGTTTTGAGCGCTATAGGGAAATTAACGACCGCAATATTTTTGGCGTTATTTCACCTCCCTATAGCGCTGCTATTACAAGTTTAAAAAAAGCAGGCTTGTGCGGGCGATATGGTGGCGTTGAGCTCCATATCGCATCGAAATCAAGTGCTGCTTTGACGCGCTCGTCCACGATTTCCCCATAGACATCAATGGGGAGAACCGGCAAAAAAAAGCCTAACACCTGCGATCGTGGAAACAATAGATCCGTAACGCAGCCCCATTAATGTCTATGGGGAAAAGAAAAAGTTACGTTTAAACCTAACACCCTAACATAAACCCGAGTCTAAACATTCCTAATCTGCTGCCCCTAACATCACCGCCACCTACATTACAGTTATTAACCCCTAATCTGCTGCCCCTAACATCTCCGCCACTTACATTACAGCTATTAACCCCTAATCTGATGCCCCTAACATATCCGCCGCTTACATTACAGTTATGAACCCCTAATCTGCTGCCCCTAATATTGCTGCCACCTACATTACAGTTATTAACCCCTAATTTGCTGCCCCTAACATCGCCACTACCTACATTACAGTTATTAACCCTTAACCTGCTTCCCCTAACATTGCTGCCACCTACATTACAGTTATTAAACCCTAATCTGCTGCCCCTAACATCGCTTCCACCTACATTACAGTTATTAACCCCTAATCTGCTGCTCCTAACATCTCTGCCACCTACATTACCGTTATTAACCCCTAATCTGCTGCTCCTAACATCTCTGCCACCTACATTACAGTTATTAACCCCTAATCTGCTGCCCCCAATGTCGCCGCCACTATACTAAAGTTATTAACCCCTAAACCTAACCCTAACATAACCCTAAGCCTAAATCTAACCCTAACACCCCCTAACTTAAATATAATTAAAATAAATTTAAAGAAACCTTACAATTACTAACTAAATAATTCCTATTTAAAACTAAATACTTACCTGTAAAAAAAAAAAACTAAGCTAGCTACAAAAGAACTAATAGTTATATTGTAGCTATCTTAGGTTTTATTTTTATTTCACAGGTAAGTTTGTATTTATTTTAACTAGGTAGACTAGTTAGTAAATAGTTATTAACTATTTACTAGCTACCTATTTAAAATAAATACAAACTTACCTGTGAAATAAAACCTAACCTGCCTTACACTAAAAACTAACATTACAATAAAATGAAATAAATTAAATTATTAAAATACAATTTTCTAAATTGCAAAAAATAAAAAACCACATTATCAAAAATAAAAACGAATTACTCCTTAAAAGGGCTTTTGCGCAGCATTGCCCCAAAGAAATCAGCTTTTACCTGTAAAAAAATTACAAACACCCCCCAACAGTAAAACCCACCACCCATCCAACCAAACCCCCTAAATAAAAACCTATCTAAATAAACCTAAGCTAAACATTGCCCTGAAAAGGGCATTTGGATGGGCATTGCTCTTAAAAGGGCATGTAGCTGTTTCACATTGCCCAAAACCTTAACCTAAAAAACCCCCACCCATAAAACCCTTAAAAAACCTAACACTAACCCCCGACGATTCCAATTATCGAAGTCCGGACATCCATCCTCATCCAGCCGGCGAAGTCATCATCCAGGCGGCAAGAAGTCTTCATCCGGCGGCCTCTTCATCAAGCTGGCAAAGTCCTCATCCATACGGAAAGAAGTCTTCATCCAGACGGCCTCTTCCATCTTCATCCAGCCAGCGAAGTCCTCATCCAGAAGGAAAGAAGTCTTCATCCAGACGGCATCTTCTATCTTCGTCCATCCGGCGTGGAGCGGGTCCATCTTAAAGACATCCGGCGCGGAGCATCCTCTTCTTACGGACGTTGCTGGAAAATGAAGGTTCCCTTTAAGTGACGTCATCCAAGATGGCGTCCCTTACATTCCTATTGGCTGAAAGATTTCTATCAGCCATTAGGAATTAAAGGGGAAAAAATCCTATTGGCTGTTGCAATCAGCCAATAGAATTGAGCTCTCATTCTATTGGCTGATTTGATTAATAGGTTTAGGGGTTAATAGGTTTATTATAGTGACAACGATGTCAGCGGAATAGGGGGTTAATACATTTTAATAGTGGCGGCGATGTCGGCACAATCACTCTGAACTCAATCACTGATAGAATGTGATAATGAAGGCACTAAAGATGCTCTTCTTAAAATATGAAACCTAGCAATATATATGCCCCAGGTTTCAATCCAGCGTAATATTGCAGCCATGTGACTACTGAGGGAGATAAAGGGATAACGCTATCTTTCAGTTGTAGATTAGACCTTTAATAGTTGATTTAAAAGTATTCAGATAATCTTATTTTCCAACTCTCTTTTAAAAATAGGAAATTGATTTTGAGACCTAACAATAAGCTATTCCAAATAATAATATCATGCAAGATGAATAGCTTAGAACATCTGTTATAAAATTTCTATATATATTGTCTTTCGCTGAGGGACTTTTGAAAAAATAATTATATATGACTCTCTTAAATTTGATCTAATTGGATAGTTTCATATATTGACAGTATGAATGTATAAATATAAGTTTAGATAACGTTGAGAGATATACCACCTTGGGAGTGTAGCCCTAGGAAGCAAGCATTATCGTTGTGATCTGCTAGCCTCATAGGTTTGTATCATCTATGGGGAACACCTCTATTTGGATACTTACATGTTATAAAAGAAACTATATCTTCAGAATTAAGTGCCAATTCCTCAAATCACATAGCTTAAATATTTTAATAAAGTGTAAAATACTAATTACATATGTCAGCATAAAGTGTTAAAATTATATCCACATATGTATCTCAAACAAGAATCAACAAGTGGAATAGACATATATACCCACGAATATATATTATAAATAAGAATTATAAAGCAGAAGTGATAGCATGTTTAAAACTTGCATTACAAAGAACGTTAGATGACACAATACTGTCAAGTTAATATAGCAACATTCAGTGAAATACGCTAAACATATGCATCAACAAACGAGTGGAAAATGTAAAATATAATTCTATAACTTTATATATTTTTCACTGACGAGTATTAAAAGGCAAAAGTGACAGAATTCCATTAATATGCTTAAGTGACAGAATACTATTCATTTGTATAAAGTCCAAGGTATGTCTAAGTGTTCAAATAGCAAACAAAGGATTAGATTATAAACAAAGATCCTAGAAGCGCTTTTATGTCTATTATATATATATAGTATAGCGCTAGATGATCTTAATGTGATAATTGCAATATAGAATAAAAAGTTTAAACATTAATCACATATGTAACCTAAACTTAGATCATGCTAATAATTCAACAAGTGGTTTTAACAGCAGGGCAAATCAAGCAATGACAGAGTTAAAACAGCAAGTCTAACTTGAAAATAATTAATTACTAATCAGGTGTGAATGTGCAGACAAGAACATAAGAACTAACAGGTTACTCTCACAGCTATGTGTGAATACGGGGCAACCCGAAACGCGTCCTTTCTGTGAGGATGTCTGTTTGATATTTTAAACTTTCCGGTTATGCTTGTATTACCCTCGTTGGTTACTTTAAATGCACAGTATTTGTCAAATAAAGGATTTCTTTTTAGCCGCTCTAGCATCAGCTCTCTTTTTGTGATTTACTATCTGGACGGCTAATGGGCTATAGGATTTCCATCTGGGATTGTATCTGGTATACACAGTGGCTGAACGGCGCCTGAGCACAGGTGAAACAGTGCTCATAGGATTACAAGGAACTGAGCAGCGGAAGGAGTGAAACACAGAATGTGGGATCCTAAGAGGGTTTCCTGGCTGATCGGATGATCGATGCTATCATTGAAATGTGAGTGATAGTCTTTCTTCCTTAATAGTGTGCCGCTATATTACTTCTATACTGTGATATTACAGAGACTCTTAAGTGACTGCTTCTAGTTTGGAGATAAGGGGTTTTCTGCTCTGGTGCTTGGATTACTTCTGTGTGTTTTGGCGATGTCGGCAGTGGCAGATTAGGGGTTAATAAATGTATTATAGTGTTTGGGATGCAGGGGGGGGGCCTCGGTTTAGAGGTTAATAGGTAGTTTATGGGTGTTAGTGTACTTTTTAACACTTTAGTTATGAGTTTTATGGTACAGCTTTGTAACGTAAAACTCATAACTACTGACTTTAGATGTCAGTACGGATCTTGACAGTTATAGAGTGTACACTCGCTTTTTTGCCTCCCAGGCAAATCCATAATACGGCGCTATGGAAGTCCCATTGAAAATGACTTTTTAAAAAGTGTGGTACTGACGTTGCGTGACGGCCAAAAAGGTGTGCGGTACACCTATACCTACAAGAATTGTAATAGCAGCGTTAGGGAAAAAGCAGCGTTATGAAGCATAATGCTGCTTTTTCACTCATAATACCAAACTTGTAATCTAGCTGAAAGTGTTTTAACCCCTATATCCGCCATCAAACCCACACCGCAACTACAAATAAAGACCGATGACCGCGGAGCTGAAGACCGGCGACCCTGGAATTGAAGACCGGCGACCGTGGAGCCATGGAGCGTGGAGGATCCTCTTCGTACGATTGCCATTGTACACTGTATAGTGAATTCAAGGGACGCGATTAAAAATGGCATCCCTTGAATTACTATTGGCTGATTTGATTCTTCAAATTCAAATCAGCCAAAAGGATGAGAGCTACTCAAATCCTATTGGCTATTCAAATCAGCCAATATAATTTCAGTAGCTCTCATCTTATTGGCGACAAGGAAACACATTCATTTATAGAGACAAACAACCAATGAAACAAAAGCCCCACCCCCTGATTCCGAAAAACTGTCAAAATACCTCTAGATAAATATCCTCAGGTGTGTATATTCTACAAATATATACTTTTGTGTAGCGGTTTTGAGTTGGGTAACTGCTATTTACATTACAGTCCAAGCTTATAAAAACCTTAAAACTGTATGCTCTATTGGAATCATTAAAGAAATAAATAGTGTTTTATGCCTCTTTAATAACAGCTCCACAGCAACAATTCACTATTTGTCTATCTATGACCAATAATGAGAGGGACATTAGACACCCTGTAATTACAAGATATTGCGGTAGCCTTGCTACAAAAGAACATAGCAGCCAAGCCTGAACATTTTTTTTAAACAAATTAACATCTTTTCAATAACCAAACTACACCACACTTGCCTTATTTAAAGGAGCCAATCCAGCCTTAAAGGGACAGTCTACACCAGGATTTGAATTGTTTAAAAAGATAGATAATCCCTTTATTATCCATTCCATAGTTTTGCATAACCAACACTGTTATATTAATATATGATTTACCTCAGTGATTACCTTGTATCTAAGCCTCTGCAGACTGCCCCTTATCTCAGTGCTTTTGACAGACATGCAGTTAAGCCAATCAGTGCAGACTCCTAAATAACTCCACAGGAGTGAGAACAATGTTATCAAATATGCCACACATGAACTAGTACAGTCTAACTGTGAAAAACTTTCAAAATGCACTGAGCTAAGAGGCAGTTTTCAACAGTTTACAAATCATTTTGAGCCTACCTAGGTTTAGCTTTTGAAAAATACCACCAAGGGAATAAAACAAATTTAATGATAAAAGTAAATTGGAAAGATGTTTAAAATTGCATTCCGTATCTGAATCATGAAAGTTTAATTTTGACTAGACTGTCCCTTTAAGTCTGCAGACAACAAGGCTATCAATGGTCATTATTTAAGTATACAGTACATTGTTTTGCAGTTGTTATCTGCTAAAGCCAGTAATGGAAAGGTATGTAACAATGTTAGCCTTGATAAGTCTGCAGTGTGTATTTCTAGTTCTGAGAACTAGAAAGTACACAATATTAAGAACTTAATGACATAAAATGAGGGCAAAATGATATTTCATCTATATTCCCAAGTTGCTTTTTTAAGTATAACTAAGCATTTTATTTAAAAGAATCTCAAGGTGTTTGCTGTACTTATATTGCATTACTTATATTATATTGAATATTACTTACACAGTGCCAGTTTAGAATCTGTTTAAATACACAATGACATTTTGGGACACAAATGTCCTCTTTCCATAACTAACATAAGATCAATAGTGTATTTATCTATTTATTTTTGAAGTTGCCTTATTGGAGGCTGCATGTATACAGTTTGGAATGTTACTTGTGTTTTTAGATATTTAGATTGGCATCATATATGATTACATTGATTAATGTTTACAATAACAATGCTCCTATGCTTACTGAATAAGCATTGGAACAATTAGGAAGCAGATGCCGTCAAAATTATGTTTCAAGCCATAGGCAATGTCATTATTAGGTTTATGAGTCAGATATAATCCTGTTTTATTATGTTTCTAATATGCATTATCTATATACATCATAAATAATACTCAGCATATAATAAAATGCAGCAAAATAATTTCCTTGGCCTTTTGCTAAACACTATCGTACAGTAACAATTCATAAACTGTGTAGTTCTTCTTATAAGTATAATTGCTTAAAGGGACAGTCAAGTCAAAATTAAATTTTCATGATTCAGATAGGGCACGCATTTTTAAACAACTTTCCAATTTACTTTTATTATCAAATTTTGCTTTGTTCTTTTATTATTCTTTGTTGAAAGTTAAACCTAGGTAGGCTCATATGCTAATTTCTAAGCCATAGAAGGCTGTCTCTTATCTCAGTGCATTTGGACAGTTTTTCAGTTAGACTGTGCTAGTTCATGTGTGTCATATACAGGGAGTGCAGAATTATTAGGCAAGTTGTATTTTTGAGGATTAATTTTATTATTGAACAACAACCATGTTCTCAATGAACCCAAAAAACTTATTAATATCAAAGCTGAATAGTTTTGGAAGTAGTTTTTAGTTTGTTTTTAGTTATAGCTATTTTAGGGGGATATCTGTGTGTGCAGTTGACTATTACTGTGCATAATTATTAGGCAACTTAACAAAAAACAAATATATACCCATTTTAATTATTTATTTTTACCAGTGAAACCAATATAACATCTCAACATTCACAAATATACATTTCTGACATTCAAAAACAAAACAAAAACCAATATAGCCACCTTTCTTTGCAAGGACACTCAAAAGCCTGCCATCCATGGATTCTGTCAGTGTTTTGATCTGTTCACCATCAACATTGCGTGCAGCAGCAACCACAGCCTCCCAGACACTGTTCAGAGAGGTGTACTGTTTTCCCTCCTTGTAAATCTCACATTTGATGATGGACCACAGGTTCTCAATGGGGTTCAGATCAGGTGAACAAGGAGGCCATGTCATTAGATTTTCTTCTTTTATACCCTTTCTTGCCAGCCACGCTGTGGAGTACTTGGACGCGTGTGATGGAGCATTGTCCTGCATGAAAATCATGTTTTTCTTGAAGGATGCAGACTTCTTCCTGTACCACTGCTTGAAGAAGATGTCTTCCAGAAACTGGCAGTAGGACTGGGAGTTGAGCTTGACTCCATCCTCAACCCGAAAAGGCCCCACAAGCTCATCTTTGATGATACCAACCCAACCAGTACTCCACCTCCACCTTGCTGGCGTCTGAGTCGGACTGGAGCTCTCTGCCCTTTACCAATCCAGCCACGGGCCCATCCATCTGGCCCATCAAGACTCACTCTCATTTCATCAGTCCATAAAACCTTAGAAAAATCAGTCTTGAGATATTTCTTGGCCCAGTCTTGACGTTTCAGCTTGTGTGTCTTGTTCAGTGGTGGTCGTCTTTCAGCCTTTCTTACCTTGGCCATGTCTCTGAGTATTGCACACCTTGTGCTTTTGGGCACTCCAGTGATGTTGCAGCTCTGAAATATGGCCAAACTGGTGGCAAGTGGCATCTTGGCAGCTGCACGCTTGACTTTTCTCAGTTCATGGGCAGTTATTTTGCGCCTTGGTTTTTCCACACGCTTCTTGCGACCCTGTTGACTATTTTGAATGAAACGCTTGATTGTTCAATGATCACGCTTCAGAAGCTTTGCCATTTTAAGAGTGCTGCATCCCTCTGCAAGATATCTCACTATTTTTGACTTTTCTGAGCCTGTCAAGTCCTTCTTTTGACCCATTTTGCCAAAGGAAAGGAAGTTGCCTAATAATTATGCACACCTGATATAGGGTGTTGATGTCATTAGACCACACCCCTTCTCATTACAGAGATGCACATCACCTGATATGCTTAATTGGTAGTAGGCTTTCAAGCCTATACAGCTTGGAGTAAGACAACATAAAGAGGATGATGTGGTCAAAATACTCATTTGCCTAATAATTCTGCACTCCCTGTAAATAACATTGTGCTAACTCCTGTGGAGGTATTTATGAGTCAGCACTGATTGGCTAAAATGCATGTCTGTTAAAATAACTGAGATGAGGGGGCAGTCTGCAGAGGCTTAGATACTAGGTTATCACAGAGGTAAAAAGTGTATTAATTTAACAGTGTTGGGGTTGGGTAATAAAGGAATTATCTATCTTTTTAAACAATAAAAATGTAGTTAAAAAAAAGTAGACTGTCCCTTTAATATATATTTTAATTGAAAAATATATTTATTTATGTACCAGGCTATAAGCCTGCCCAGAGGGCAGTCTATGTTGACAAAATACAAACACCCAAGCTAAATTTACAAAAAATAAAAAAAGTAAAATGACACAAAAAAATAAACAAAGCTATCCAAAATAAAAAATGTAAACCTAAACTAATACCCCTATAAAAATAAAATATCCCTCCAACATAAAAAACACCCCCTAATCTGATACTAAATGACCAATAGCCCTTAAAAGGGCCTTTTGTAGGGCATAGCCCTAAGTTAAACAGCTCTTTTACCTCTAAAAAATACTAAGTCCCCCTAACAGTAAAATAGACCCCCCAAAATAAAAAAAACTAACACAAAAAAAACTAAACTACCCATTACCCCTAATGGGGCTTTTGTATGGGCATTGCCCTTAAATGGCAATCAGCTCTTTTTCTAAAAAAAACAGTCCGGCGGAGAAGATCTTCTTCCTGACGGATCCATCATCTTTGATCTTCATCTGGAGTGAAGGCGGCATGGAGCGGAGGTGCGGAGCTGTGTTCCTGATGCCTGGATCCTCAGCGGCAATCCTCAACGGTGGCGGTTCGTGGCGACGGCAGTCCTCAGCGGCAGCAGTCCGCGGCGGTGGTACAGTTGCTCGGCGGCATGGAGGCTCCTCTTCATCCGATGTTTGTCTTAAACTGAAGATTGAATGCAAGGTACCACAATCAATTTGGGGTACCTTGCATTCCTATTGGCTGAAATGTTGAAATCAGCCAATAGGATTAGAACTACTAAAATCCTATTGGCTGTTCAAATCAGCCAATAAGATTTCAGTAGCTCTCATCCTATTGGCTGATTTCAAAAAATTTCAGCCAATAGGAATGCAAGGTACCCCAATAAATATGGGGTACCTTGCATTCAATCTTCAGTGTGTGGTGGACGATCGCATGAAGAGGAGGCTCCACACCGCCGAGGATCACCAAATCTGGGAACACTGCTCCGCACCTCAGCTCCACGCTGCCTTTGCTGTGGCCCAGAAGAAGACCTTCTCCACTTGACTTCAGGAACCTTGAGTACCTATTTGGGGCTTTAGTGTTAGGCTTTTTTTTTTTTTTTTTTTAAATTAGGGTTTTTAGGGCAATTGAAAAAGAGCAATTGGGATGCAGCTTTCTTTTGGCTACCTCGCACAGCCAACATTCCTTTGAGGATGCGTGCGCAACTGGCTACACCGAAGGACGCGTTACAAACGCGATTATGGTATAGATAAATAGAATAGACCATATATTTCAACATTAAAATAGGATTCGTACTATGCATAAAAGAAGCATTGGGTTTGTGTAATATACTTAAATCATTAAAAACGGTTAAAAAGAGAATGTTGGGAGGAAACATTTCTTAGGGGGAAAAATAGTAAGTGTAGACATTGTAAAATACATTGTAAAATATATCAGTCATATAAGGAAATAGCTTTAAAGTTGAGAAGAAATGTTTTTTAAAGTTATATCCATTTTAACCCCTTAAAGGGACAGTCAAGTCCCAAAAAACTTTTATGATTTAAATAGGGAATGTAATTTTAAACAACTTTCCAATTTACTTTTATCACCAATTTTGCTCTGTTCTCTTGGTATTCTTAGTTGAAATCTAATTCTAGGAGGTTCATATGCTAATTTCTTATACCTTGAAGTCTGCCTCTAATATGAATGCATTTTGACCACTAGAGGGCATTAGATCATGTGTTTCATATAGATAACATTGAGCTCATGCACGTGAAGTTACCCAGGAGTGAGCACTGATTGGCTAAAAAGCAAGTCTGTCAAAAGGACTGAACTAAGGGGGCAGTCTACAGAGGCTTAGATACAAGCTAATCACAGAGGTAAAAAGTGTATTTCTATAACAGTGTTGGTTATGCAAAACTGGGGAATGGGTAATAAAGGGATTATCTTTCTTTTTAAACAACAAAAATTCTGGTGTTGACTGTCCCTTTAAGGACCAGCAACGTACCCTTTGTGCTCACAAGAGCACGCTTCCATAGGCTCCAATGGGAGCCTCGTTCTAGGGCAGTAAACGGGGTAGCGCAGTGATGGGCAGCAAAGTTTAAATTAATATGTATATACACATATCAAAGGGATACTAAACCCATTTTTTTCTTTTATGATTTGGAGTAGGGCATGCAATTTTAAGCAACTTTCTCATTTACTCCTGTTATAATTTTTTTTTTGTTTTCTTGGCATCTTTATTTGAAAAGGCAGGAATGAAAGCTTAGGAGCCAGCTCATTTTTGGTTCAGAACCCTGGATAGTGCTTGCTGATTGGTGGATACATTTAATATTCAGTTATAAAGCTGGACAGAGCTACCTATTTACATTGCTGCAAGAGCCACCTTAATTAAAATAACAATACTTCCTTTAGTTATTATAGCCAATGCAGTTGATCCCGTTCTTATTAACTTGGAAGGACAGTAATAAATTGAACAGATGCTAAGAAGATTCCTATGGAAATGGAAAAAAAAATAGAATCTAAACTTTAATTACCCTGGCATAAAGGAGGATTGGGAACCCCAAATATTAAGTTATACAATCGGTCTTCCTTCTTAAAAATAGCTATCTATGTGTATGTATGACAATGAAAAATTCCTTTGTCTGCTTTTTTTTCTAACATCAAAGATCTTCTATCTTTTAGCCAGGGATGGAACTTACACGGTTGCAATGTTCGCGGCTGTGACCAGGCCCTGGAGGTCTGCCAATCAGCTATGAAATATATATTTGATTGATATGGATGGGGGTGGGAGGAACAGGGGCCTCATGTGACACTACATGTGAACTCCCGCTTGGTGCTGCAGCTCCCTGCCCTGGCGGATGACACTCACTCATCACTTCCTCCCAGAGTGAGTCCCTCCCAGTCCCAGAATCCTATGCATGCAGCCTCGTGCACGGGAAGAATGAGAGAGGGAAGAAGCAGCCAGCGGGCTGCGGCAGGCAACTCAGACAAGCAGTAGCACTGCAGCAGTGACTGGCTCTTGAAGGGGGGCTCTGGTTAGTCTTATTTGTAGTGAACTCAGCAGGGAAACAAAACCTCACCTGAGACTGCCAGGCTGGGAGATTAGTGGCCTGAGACCTGGCCGCCATGAAGGATACATCGTATAGATCAGTCTTTATATACCTATCTTCTAGCTTTGGCAGGAGGAATGGCGTTAGATTTCCTAGAAGGATGTGCTGAAGGTGAGATCCATATTGTTCTAGATCAGCTCAGGATCTTACAGTGCCCTATAACATTGCAATATAATGCCCCTTCATGGCATCATGATACAGAGATCCTATATGGCAAATGATCCTGTATAGCATATTAATGTGATCTACATTCTTATTCATTTTCCATATGGCACATTGGGCAATAGATGCCTCGCACTTCCTTTGATACTGATGAGATACCAGGGACATCTCAAACATATCTATATAATAATCTCATAATATAGTCTATATTACATGTGGCTCTATGATCATTTATTTACATACAGATCAGGATTGCTCAGTGATAAATGGGGTTTAAGTGGCTTTGGTCTTCTGTATACAGAAAGAAAATTGTATGATTTGGTTGTTGCTTTGTATTTTCTGAATTTCAAGCGAACATATATATGCGGTGCGTGTGTTTTAAAGTGCTTTACAGACTGGCCAAGCATAAATAAATTATTACAAAGTGCCAAAATTAATTTAATTGGTTTCCAAAAATTCTGCATAAAGATGACTTCCACTAGGAAAATGAAATCTCAATATATTATCAAAAATCTGCTATTCATCTTTTCTGTTGATTATGTAACGATATGCGGGTGTTTTGTTATATTTAGTTTTTTTTAGAATATTCATGTTTCTGGCATTTTAGTATCCAAAATCAACTCCCATAAGAAAAGGAATATACCTAGATCCTTAACATCTGCACACTGATGAACATGTTTAATAGATAATGATAAAGTTATGTTCAGACTTTCAAGCTTATTTTATTAATAACAATAAAATAAATATTCATGGTTATAGCCAGCGTATGAAGTTATTAAGCCAATCTAGAGGCAAGTCAGATTTTTCTTTCCCAGATAATGTAGTTTTGTTTTTTTACTATCTAGTTTGAATACTGTAATCTATAAGGTTATGTTATATAGTCTTGGGTTGGCTTGATACAAGAGTTAGGATAGGGTATGTCTGTGAAGGCTTCACTTAGTTAGTCACCTTTATCCAGAGTTGGAGCCCTTGGATTCATGGGAATCATTGGAATTTGCTAATGACTGACACATGTTCAGCATATGGTAAAGCCAATGAACAATAGCCATGAGGCAAGGATCAGGATCAGTCTACATTTATAGTTAAAAAAAAGTCAAGGTCTTTAACATGATACCTTTAGACAGCATAAACATAATCTGTGGTTCAGTACAAGGAGCAGACATTTTACCTGTATTCTCAAACTGTGAGTTAACAAACGTTTCTTTTCATTGTAGCTACATCTCTTTGTTTTCTAATTTTTTAAGAGTTATCTCAAATATTTCTATCTGTAGTGCATTTTTTTGGGTGGGGGGGCCTTCATGAATTCTTGCCCTGGGGCCCTGAGTTCTCTAGTTATGTGCAATATATATATTTTTTTAAAAAAAACTTTATTTATAACCAACAAATGGTACAGTGGTAATATACAAAACAATGACACACCGCACAGGGTGTGGTAATAGAATATATAAATGATAAGGCAGTATGATATCACAGCGTACAACAACGTAGTTTCATCAGATATAGTAGCACACAGTGCTCATGTTTGCATTGAAGTCTAGGAGATATTTATACGAGTTAAAGAGTACTCTAGTAAATGTATTCACTTGTACCACCATGTTGGGGTTTTATTTTTATGTATACTAACACAACCAACCTAACCCTAAGCTAACCTAGAATACAGACAGTCTCTAATCTAACCTCAAATATAAACACACAAACCTAGCAAACAAACAAGTCCAAGTAGATATTCCCCTCCCCTGAGATGCTGAAAACCCTATCACAATGTACAGTATCTCAGCCTATGTTAGCAATAAAGTTTCAAGCGGTGAGGAATAGCGTATTAAGGTGCTACATATGTACTTGGGCTATATAAATTGGCCATAATGGCAGACATGTTTAAAATTAATAGCTCTCCTGGTCAGTGTGAAAGATACATTGGAGCTCCCATTGATATTCAATTTTCTACATTCAAGAGTAAGGATGTTTACAAATTAACATATGTACATAAGAGTTTGCGATATCCTGAGTGTGGAAACATAACAACTACCTGTGGTATAGCTACACATTAGTGAGAGGCTGCTCATATTTGAAGGTACTGATATTTGCAGTGTTCTCTAAGAAGTGCTGACAGGGTGTATAGTGCGCTTACATAATTAAAAGAGCTACTTATGCAACGTGTTTTAACCCCCCAGATAGTCGCGGAGTTTAGCATGCCAGGTTATACATTTCTCACTACTTTACCCACAGCCTCCCCAAGGGGGAGAAGATAAAACTAAACAATAAGTAAGTAATAACAATAGTAACACAGTTAAAACTAAGCCAAACATTAACACACACGAAGCCTAGCCAGGCTTAAGAGAAGGAGAGCAAGGCCAGGTCATAGAAGCTACTAGCTAGCGAGTTCTCCCTACTCCTATGCATTTTTGTCACCTGATATACAGTGCAAGAAAATACTGGCGGTTAGGAAATCTTTATGTATCACATCTAAATATGTGTAGTGATGCTATCAACGATTATATTGGCAGCTTCTATTGGTTATGCAAATAAATACCTCTTGTTGGGGGCCATGGAATCACAATATCTTTAGAGCTATATTCTACTCGATATTCCTGATATATAAGTGTGAAAATTAGATGTCTTAATATATAAGTGGAGACGCACTGGAGACACACTATCTTTCGTCCCATTAAGCCCTCACTGGGCATTTTGTGTTGGGTATACCATGCAGACTAATAGCAAAACAAACAGTAGGGTCAAGTTTGTCTATCAGAGTTTGAAACAAGATAAATGTTGGAGGTGGGGAAATATTTATGCTATCCGACTATGTGCAATATCACTATCAACGAATATAGACAGTGAACAACTTGAGGGGTCTGGATTGAGGATAACCTGTTAGCTGACCAGGGATAGTTTACCTAGAGGCATAGAGCTGGAAATCCCAACAAAAAGATTACATGGCGTACAAATCCATTAGCTGTTCTTTGATATAATGGTGGCTTACATGAAAACTGTTCAATTTGCAGCATAATGGTATTACTTGCATGAAACAACTAACCAGGTAGACATATCTATGTGAAGAACAAGGAAATAAACCTCAACACATTCTAGAAATATGAACAAATTGTTAGAGAGCAGTATTAGTTGCTGTGTGATTCACTTTTGGTCCAGTTCAACTGTTCAAGATACCATCATACAGAGTTCTTAGTGACAGTCTCTTCTGTATGAAGACAGCTTTATTTATAAAAGCACCTGTAGCAAGATATATTTAGCTCCTCCACTCTGTACGGTGCAATCTGCAAATGAGGTTTCTCTCACAGCTGAAATACAGTGTTCATCTCAAAAGTAGAGCTTTAACCTTCTCTGTGGAGTTCATTCATAATTGACCTAAGGGAGTCCAGGAATAGCGGACAGTAATATAGACATTTGAAATGTTCAGGCATGATGCTGGTCTCCACTGTGCCGTGACTTAATGGTATCCATATTCATGTAAGAGCGTAGTATGATCAAACAAGGCTATGATCCCAGTAAGGCGTAGTCCTCAGAGTTCAGGTTAATTTGAATCGCAGCACTTACATTTGGGAGCATGCCTAAGTTCTCAAAGAGACCGTATTCGGTAGTCTGTTCAGTCATCGGTTAAACATTGGTCGTTACCAGACAGAAGGACCTAATCAACTCTACACTACTCTACATACCCCAAACTGGGACCCAGAATCAGTGTGTTCCTTGACCGGTATATAACGGAGTGTTAATCAGCTGACTCCTGTAGCTAGCCATACCTGTCTCTGCCTCCACCAGCAGCACCTCCCAAAGCAGCGGCAGCTATGAGGATCTTGCAGGGTTGTGTACTTCTGAATTCTCTTTGCGCCTTCCATAGCGGCAGCAAGTGTCTCCATAACATATCGAGCAGACACTTTTAAGGTGTTGAGTGAACTGCGGTCCCGTAAGAGGGCATAGACCAAGGCGCCAATATCCTGCAGGTCAAAGAGCTTCTCTGTCGCCATTACTGGCTCTGCAATGCCGCGCTCAGTATGCGGTTCCTGTTGTGCTCTGAGATTGGTGGCTACATCCAGGTATACTGTCGAGCAGGGCAGAGGTGGTTTTGTTAGGCTTTTTAGTGGTTGTCCCTCCGAGCTCTCTCTTTGCTCCATCTGCCGCGCCTCTAGGTTTATGTAAGCATGGTCGCCGCAGGAGCCTGCTGGTAGGCGGCGCCATTTTGAAGAAGGCCCCATAATCTGGATGTCGGCCAGTAAGGCTTGCAGGGTAGACTCCAACTTGTTCAATGTTGGCGAGAGCAAGTCCCGCAGAGCCATTAAGATGTCCTTATTTTGAAATTTCGTTTTAGCTGGGGGGATCTCCATGTCTGTGTCAGTCTTTAGCTATGTAGCAAACTGCGCACACCACAGCTTTCTCCTTCCTTGTACTTTTCCGTCGTTCCGGGGGCCAAGAGATGTAAATCTTGATCCTTGAGAATGCCAGAACAGCTGAGACTGTTAAGGGCGAGCAGGATGGCCAAGTAATGATCCTGAGATAGGAAAATAATTAGATCTTAGGCAGAGCCGGTCTGACCCGCGACCATCTTTATACGCCTCCCACCGGAAGTTCATGTGCAATATATTTTTAATGTAATTTTTATTAGACAATTTTAATATGAGTGTAACTGTACTTTGTAATGTATTTTTGGAGTGTTTCATTAAACTTTTTTGTTGTGGAAAACTGTTAACTACAGTGCGGAATGTATTGTTGCTTAAAAGGCTAATGCGCGCGGAATCACAATTTTTCAAGACTTGTAATAACTGCACAATGAAAATTTATTGCGAAGACCATATCGCGCTCGGAAAACTCATACCATGCGACTTGTAATCTTGCCCTAAGATCTTTTTAAGCAGTGGAACTTAAATTCCATAAATTGGTCCATTCTCTTAGATAAAGAAATTACAAATTAGAACATAAGTAGAAGTATCAATATTGTAAATAAAATAACATTAAATGTATATCTGATGGAAGCTTAAATCAGATTAATTAACAAAGATTACCTGACTTACAAAATGGAAATCAAAATATAGATGATATATGTCCAAAATGTTCATTTACATAACCAAATCTGTCTAATTTTTTATGGGAATGCCTTAAAATCTCTAAGTTTTGGATCAAAGTTTCTTATTTTTTTAAAGAAAATTCCACAAC